>NW_006800663.1:0-4677 GCF_000485575.1 Poecilia formosa | reverse complement strand
GCTTTTTTGTCATTTCCACCGTAGGGTTTGAAACAAGGAAATAAATCTTGGTAGTAGGTTCATTTTGATAGATTCAATTCTTTGGGTTAAACTCATTGACAGTCCATCGTTGTATATTGTTAAATTAGAGGAATAAAATGTTAAACGGCTTCGCTTGTTGTTTTTCCTCTAGTGTCCTGAATTCAGGGTTCCTCATGTACAAAGTGGAAACCACACAGAGAACAACCAGTCGCCATTCAACTCCAGGCATATCTAGGGTTTTATTCAAACAATTAAATGCATAGAAAAACAGATCAGCGTCACACCCAAACCATCAAGAAGTCCAAACCTTAAAACAGACATTAATTACCTGAGAAAAGTAGAAAAATGAACAAAATACAAAAATAAGAGAAAAAGTAAAGCCGTCTTTGGGAATCGCTTGTGCAGCTGCAAAAAAAGCAATTTGGCTTGCTGCTGTGAAGTGGAGGTTTTTATTAAGATTTTAATATATGCATTGAAGGTGTGTCCTCTCCTTCTAAACCTCTAAGCAGTTTCAAGATACCTAGATAGGATGGTCTAAATGATTTCGTCACCTTCTTTGAGACGTATTCAAAACCGAAGATGAAGAGAGAGAGAGGTCATTCTCAAACAGGATTTTCTCATGTCTGTTACATCTGGAGTCTCTCCTCTTCCTCCCTTTCTAAACATTTGAACAAAGACCCTAGTTTATTTTTCACCTAGACCTTGTTTTGTTTTTCTCCAGGTTTTAAGTGTCTTCCTTACCCCTAGAAAATCACCAAAGAATTTGATTTGTGAACAGACAGAACTTGTCTTTCCATCCTGTTTTTATCTGAACTGCCCAGCATCCGTTTCCTTTTCTGGGCGATTCATCGAAAAACAGATTCCTGCATTAAACCTAAAGTAACAGGCAATTTGGAACCCAATGTTCTTATTTTAAAACGCTGATGATCTTATATAATATTGTACATATGGTTAAGTTTAAAAACTAGCATATTTTAATTTTATTTTCCTAACAATATCTAATCTAACTTTGGTCAGAAGATCCTCATAATTACACTTGGTTATAGTTTTTGTATCTTTGGGGATCAGAACTCCAAGGTATTTCAATATGGTTTGGTCCCATTTAAGTTTTAATTCGGCACGCAAAGAATTTGGTGGATTATAAGAAAATGTCAATATCTTTTTAACGTTTTTTTCCACATTCACTTTATATCCTGCAAATTCACCAAAGCTGCTCAAGCTCTGAAGTAATGTAGGCAGTGATGTGTTTGGTTCACTTATGTATACAAACACGTCATCCGCGTATAGCGCCACCTTGTGTGCATCACCAGAAATGTTTGTACCTTTGATATATTGAGTTTGCCGTATTAGTTGGGCCAACGGTTCTATGTAAAGGGCAAACAGAGAGAATCCACATCCTCGTCTCCTTCCACGCTCTAATTCATTTGACGGATCCATTTATTTTTATCTGTGCTTTTGGTTTTGTGTATATTGACCTGATTACGTCAGTAAAATTGGAGTGGAAACCAAACGTCT
Source organism: Poecilia formosa (assembly GCF_000485575.1). Taxonomy (NCBI): domain Eukaryota; kingdom Metazoa; phylum Chordata; class Actinopteri; order Cyprinodontiformes; family Poeciliidae; genus Poecilia; species Poecilia formosa. Next base: position 3,141 of record NW_006800663.1, on the reverse strand, counting down.
CGAGTACCTTATATAGAAAGTCCCAGCTTACTGTATCGAAAGCTTTTCCAGCGTTGAGACTGATCACTGCAGCTGGTGTTTGGCATTTTTGAATGTGGTTCAAGATACTTAATGTGCAACATTATCATGGGTTTGTCTCTGTGGGATAAAACCGGTGATCTGTATGAATAAGTTCTGGGAGTATCTCTTGTATTCTCCTTGAGAGAATTGATGTAATTTTCTCCCCAAGAGTTTAGCAAATTTAGCCCCTGATTCATAATATTTTTGTTTAGCATAAATTATCTGTTTTTGTATTTCTTATAAATACATTGCATTAAGTTTATTTCCTAATATCTGAATTTTGCGCGTCATCGGAGTCTGACACCCAGCAATAGCAAAGCTAACGTTTAGCTTAGCACTTTAGCCAACATTAAAAATGTTTTGCTAACTTAGCCTATAAATTACTTGAGTGTTTTGTAAACTTTCAGTGGAATTAAGTTCAACATCTGTGTTGAAGTTTTGATTATAAACTGTTAATTCTTTAAGTAGTTTGACTTTTTTTTCATGCTCTTATTTTGAAATCTGATCGTTTCTTCTTGATAGTTTGGTTTCTGGTAAATAACTGATGACGATACAATAAGTCGGGTTTGATAAAACAACACAAAAGACAAAGGAAAGCAGCTTTCATTTTGAAGAGAGTCTGAATGCATCATAGCTTTTAATCATTTGACCCAGACTGAGCAGGTTCAGGCAGAAAGTCACCGGTCAACTCGTCACATCTGGTTTCAAATTAAATCACATCTGTAAAGTTTCTGCTGCGACACTAATAGATAAAAAAACCTTTTTCCTCACATTGTTCATAAAGGAGACTGATCAGATTCAGCCAAATACTGTTAATGATTAAAGGAATAATTCAACATTTTTTGCTCAGTAATTGGCTTCATAACATCATCAGGGCCTCATGCATAAAGCAGCATACNTGTTCTGCACTTTGTACTGTCTGGTCCCTGACACTGAGCTTCTGAATGAAAATCAGTTTATATTTTTATTGTCTGAGTTTCACTTCTTCTTCCGGTTCACAGAAGAAACGTGCCAAGTTCGTCTGGTTCCAGTGGCAGCAGATCCGGGTTTAAAATGGAAAACAGAACTGAGGGAAACCTCGTCTTCCTCATTTTAAAGAGACCGGGTCAGAACCTTTCCTCCTGGCTGATACTGGGAACGCCGGTCTTCAGAGAACCCGACGAGGTAACTTCCTGTCTGGGCAGTCACATGACCAGCTCAGGCGAAAGTCTTCACAGGTCTGAGGAGTTAACTAAAACTAACAGAACAACTCAAACTGAAACAAAACAGTAATTAATGGAGAAAAACAATAACTAACTGGAATTAAATTGTGCCTTTGTAAAACTAAAACAAACTGAAATTATTGATGTATCTTGTTTTCATGCTTACTAATTTTTTTAAATCCTTTATTTTTGAGGTATTGAGAAGATTACAAGAGTAGAATTTCAGTCTGTGATCAGATACTAAATTCCTTCTCTTTACATTTCCATTTACAAAAACAAAACGATGGAACCAGGGGGTATTATTTTGGAAAAACTTTACTTTTATAACTAAGTACAGCAAATAGACACTCTGAAGAATGAACCCTCTCGTTTTTAATTCTCAACAATCCAGTGTTCTTGCATGTTGGTTTCGTTGGCATATGACACCCATTTGGACCACAAGACGGTAAACTTGTTCAAATGAATTAGAAATGTTCATCTTTCCACCTGATGGGTTTGGTTCACACGCCGTTCATTCTTCTACAGAGGGAGGCTCAGCGTCTGGTGACAGATTTTTACAGGCTGTAATTAGTATTTGAAACAGATATTTTGTTCTCATATAGTTATTCTGTGTCACCTAGAATAAAGATAGCGAATTTAAAAGGTATTCTTATATTCAAGATATTTTCAATATTTTTGTGTATTTCTATCCAACAGTGTCTTGTAATAGTTCAGTCCCAGAACACATGCCAGTGGTCGGGTTCTGTGTTTCCACTTTGCCTCTATGCAGGCATCTCCAGCTAAATTCTCTCCATGAGAACGAATCTGTACATCTCCAAACTGTCACGCAGTAACTGTGTCATTCTTCTTCTGGTATTTCCATTTTACATTCCTTTTCCCATTTTGTTTTCACATATAAAGTTAAATGTGTTGTTTTACTCATGAGTCCCTTGTATAACCGTGATATAATACCTGTTTTGGGTTTGGCCTGATATGCCGTTAGTGTTTCTTTAAGCACTGGTTCCTGCTCATCTGGATGCCTAATAATTTCCTGATTAAGATAATGGCGTATTTGTAGATATCTATAAAAATCCTATCTTCCCAGGTTATAACTTGTTTTAAGTGTTGGAAAGTCTTATTTGTCCTCTATACATTAATGAGAAATGTGTTGTTATGCCTGTAGTTATCCAGCTTTGGAATCCTGTATCTGTTTGATTTGGTTTAAAATCAGGATCATAAGCACACCATCTTATAATTCTTAGCGTGTCATGTAGTTTATATTCCTGTTTAACATCTGTCCAGATTTTTCATTGGGATTTTATCCAAGGATTTTCAGTTTTGAGTTTAATCTGTTCTAAATCTTTATTCCACAAGACTGCCTGTTAAAAATCTGGAGTAAGAACCAATTCAATGTCCTTCCATAGTTTTTATTACAAAATTTTTATCAAGGGTTTAATATGAGCAGAACAGAAGTAGTTCTTTAAATGTGGTATGTTCATGCCTCCTTTAATGTTTTAAAGCAGGGGTCCCCAAACTACGGCCCGCGGGCCGGATCCGGCCCGCCTCCACATTTGGTCCGGCCCCCTGAACAATACCAGAGAGCATTCAGATTTTTTTTTCATTCATTGTATTTTCCGATTTATATGTGGATTCTTCCTCAACCACCAGGGGGCTCTTTAGCAGGAATTGTGTCCTGTAAACTGTGGGGCGCATTACTGCCATCTGTTGGACTTTTAGGGAACTGCTTGACTTTTATGTTATTTAATCAGTTCGGTTGTTTGCTAACGGTAGAGCAGATGAACACGTGTCTGTTATGAACGCCGCATTCCAGGTTGAATTCTTCGAAGCGATGCCTGTAAGTAGCAGCTTATCCTTCAAAACAGTATATATGTTAACATAT
>NW_006800662.1:146472-159301 GCF_000485575.1 Poecilia formosa | reverse complement strand
CTCAGAGACTCTATCTATTAAGAAGACCTTGGGGTTACCCAACTTAAGGTTGTATATAACCTCTAGTTAGGTAGAGGTTGTTGAGTTAAAATGCTAAAACTAAACATTTTAACTTGAGTTTTAACTTTTCATCTCCTCGGCTGGTTTGGTCACATAAGCTGCAGACTAACAGAATCTTTTAAGAATAGTTTGAATGGCAGGTATAACAGCAGGTAAATGATGGTGAAACCAAAAACATCTCTGTCTCAACTGTTTGCTGAAAGAACATGGAAGATGGCAGGAATATTTCAGCAGAGATCATCCATCCTCTTTATTTATCAGTTTGAACCTCTGAGCTCATGGAGGCGTTACTGTGTCCCTCTGGTAACTATAGAACATCTATTAGACGTCATTCATTGACAGTGCAATAATTATTCTTAGCCAAACTAAATAATATTTACCTATAGCATGCTAAGTGTTTTGCTCTATTCACAAATTGTTGATAATCAATCAATTAATCAATCAATCATATCTTTATTCCAGACACAAAAAAGGTCCATAGAAAAAAGGTAAAAACAGGCAAAATAAAATAAAATAAAAATAAACATGACATAATATTATTCACCGAGTTACAAATCAATGATGACGCCATGATTCCATAATCGTGAAGAGAATCTCACAGCACTAAAAGCAGCATTTACTAAAATTGCAATTATATTATTGCATGACTCAGATAATCTACACATGCATTTATACATAATATTCCTGAGCTCAGCTGCACATGTGGGAACAGCTTTATGTACAAACTTATGGCTAGCACTGCTCCATCTAGGCACTTTGAGAAGCAGCTTCATGCCATCATTGTGGACACATAATGTTTCTGCAGGCTACTTTTTTTGTATCGTCGCCACAGATGGGCCGTGTAATAATGTGATTCATGAATATGATTTATCATTTTAGAGTTAAAGGAAAATTTCCTCGTTGATAGATTCATCTTATTTTTTTCTATATATAAGACTCTACAAAAAGTCTCTCAATAATATACATAACACTGTAAAAACAAAAATGTGAATTTTTGCTTATATCTGTTTAACAACCCTGGTTGTAACAACCTGGGTTGTTATTCTTCTGTACCTAATTCATTTGTTTATTGACTTTTGCTCAATTAAATTTCTTATGTATTCACTGTGAATGGTATTTTTATTATAGTTGATCATGTTGTTTTTCATGTCTCCTTATTTCTTTTGTTCCTCCCATAATTGATGGAGATATGTTATTTATAATGTATGAAAGTATTGTTTGTCATTTAATTAGCTCTACATTGTTAAGAAAATGAAAAAAACATGTTGTTTTATAAGATAATTTATCTTTTATGGTGCCAGTAATGCCAGAATTAATAAGTAATAAAGACTTTGTGGTATTCTGATTTAGCAATGTAATTAGATTAGTTGTGTTACCACCCCCACGCCACTAGAGGCAGTAGTAGGCCCAAAAAGATGCGTTTTATTTTATCATTTTAGAAGGAAAATTTCCACCTTGATATATTAAATAATTTCGTCTTATTTTTTCCTATGTATAAGACTCTACCAACAAACAATCTCTCAGAATAATATAAATGGCACAGTAAAAGCAAAAAATGTGAATTTTTGCTTGCATCTGTTTAACAACCAGATTTGTTATTCTTCTGTGAACCTAATTCATTTGTTTATTATTGACTTTTGCTCAATTACGTTTCTTGTGTATACACTGTAAATTGTATTTTACAATTTCTTTTGTTCCCCCTATAATTGATGGAACTATATAGATATTTATAATGTATAAAGGTCTTGTCTGTCATTTTAATTAGCTCTTATGGTGTTTTATTGGAGAATTTATTTTTTAAGGTTCCAGTAATGCCAGAATTAATAATAAGTAATAAAGACTTAATGGTATTCTGATTTAGTAATGCAATTATATTAGTTGTGCTACCACCCCCATGCCATTAGAGGCAGTAGCAGATTTAGAAGTACACCGAAAGCTACGGAATTGGTTAAAAACTGTGAGCTGCGCTGAAGTAAATAAAAGAGAGAAATTCAAATACATGCTGAGAGTGAAACTCCTTCTTAAAGATGAAGATATATCACAGATTTCAAAAGAAAATAAAAACGGGAGACCGTGAATAATATAGGAAATGGCGCCCCCTTCATTTCCGTATTGCAATGGTCCCATTTCCAAATAAGGTCTGAGACTGACAGCGGTCCGTCCCGCCCCTTCCTGTTTGCTGCAGCGAGGTGGACTTGAAGCTCCCGGAAAATCAAATTCCAACGTTACCACATAGACGCCTATGAGAGGCCCCATGGGCCAAAACTTACAAACTCTCTTACATTCACAGTCAAACTCTCTGACAGAGTTTGATTGCAACGGAAGTTAACTTAAAATTTCAGTTTCTGATTGGCCCCCAGGCAGGAGTAGGCGGGTTTTCACGGACAGAAAAATAGCTGAGCGGCAGCGACTAACAGAGGCAACTAATATTTTAAATGACATCGTTAGCGCTCCCACAGTAATGTCAGCATTATCAGAAGTGTGTAGAAGCCGACAGCCAGCATCGGAAACCCATCAGTGGGATAAAGCTAGCCGTCCCTGCGGAAATGGCAGTAAAGCCAGCCTGCACAAGTTATAGCGCTCTCTTTTCAAATTAAAAGCGCATCTCCAGTTTATGTTTGATTCACACATCAAGTTTCTCTCCTGCGGCTATAACAGGCTAAAGCTTTGTGTTAATTAACCCTCTATGGCATGACTTTTTTATTTTTTGGGGGAAAAAATATTTTCCTGCATTCTTTGGGAGCTTGTTGGTCCCTAATTACATATCGATCATAAAATCGGACCCTAACCCTCCCGGAACCGGATTTGGGTTTGTTGCCTCAGGGCAACATTGAGCTACAAGGGGTCTAAAACGCCAAGTTTTCTACAGTGATTATGAGAAATGAAATACAAATCAAACAAAAACTATATTCATAAAAAACTTTTTTTTGACAAAAATAAATCAGACATGTTACAATGTTGCCCTGAGGCAACAAACAAAAACACAGTTTTAGCATATAAATTATTTAAAAAATGTCTTGAAATGATCTATAATGCTTCTTTACATACTCAGAGATATTAAAATATTTTTAGTTGGAGTGACCCAAATTTAAACATGAAGAAAAGTAATGTATAACTTACAAGTAGGAGGCAAGATGTAGCATGAACCTCCGCTTCATGAAAAGGACTGCTGCTCTTCTAAGTAAAAGGTCACATGAACCTCAATACCTCTTTTATTTGGACAAAAATATGTCTGGAGGTATTTTAAATCATTCCCCCCAAAAATAAAATTAAAGAGCAACGTGAGGTACAGAAATGTGGTTTGTTGCCCGAGGGCAACGCCATGCCATAGAGGGGTTTAATTTGCAAAACGACATTATGTATCTGAAAAAAAAAATATTATGTGGGCAAAAAATCCTGTAAAGCACATATGTGCAACTTCAGTTAAAATTGGTCTTATAGGTGTCCCTGTATCATCCTGAAGTGAGAGAAGTACCTGGTAAGGTATTGTTTATGTAATCTGAAAGATTTTTTGCATGTCAAATGTCAGCAGTTTTGATTGAAGTAGCACATATGTGGTTTACAGAATGTTTTACCCACATAATATGTTCTAATTTATTTTCAGATACATGATTTCCTTTAGCAAATCAATTAACACAAAGTTTTACATTTTTAAAGCCGCAGGACAGAAATATGAATCAAACATAAACTGGAGGTCCGCTTTTATTTTGAAAAGCCTGCCTGGGGTCCAATCAGAAACTGAAATTTTAAGTTAACTTCCATTGCAATCAAACTCAGAGAGTTTGACTGTGAGTGTAAGAGAGTTTGTAAGTTTTGGCCCATGGGGCCTCTCATAGGCGCCTCATGGACCGCTCTCGCCTATTGTCGCTGATGAGATTTAGGGCGGCCATCTTGGAGAGGTCGACTGCTCCACTCAGCCTTATGTGATTGACAAGCGAACTGAAGTATCAGCACATTTAATCGATCATAATCATTGGTTTTGCTGTAAACCTTATTCAAACAGCTATCATAACCACATTTACAAGAAAGTTATTTTTTTTAAAGTATTTTTGAATTGATTGATCCACGGCACATAAATATTATTTAGAGTATTTAAATATTCTAAAAGGGGAAAACAGAATAGATTCGGAATAGAATAGCTGATGCATGATGAGCATTTTACAAAGCACACAATCAGTCATACTTTTTTAAATATATGATTTAGTAATATCAATACACATGTAGTGACTATTTGTCCCCAAAACTTAAATTCAAAATAAAAAAACTCAAAACTCAAAGGTGATCAAAACAAAAGGTGAATTCAGCTCAAATAGTCACCTGATGCATTGTGGGTTTCCGGTTTACGCAGTTCAAAAAGATCAAAAGTCAAAATGCAGTTCTTTCTTTGTTTTATTCCACTGTTCAAACTAAAAGCTTACAGGCTTCACAGGTAGACTGACGACTGGCTGATGACTGGTGAAAAACCTTGTGACCACCCAGGTGCACAATAAAATACATATTTATACCGTGAAACTCCCACATCCCACCCTGAAATTAACTAACTAATTAAGTGAATTACTAACCAAATAACTTATTCTAAATAACAAATTAAACAAAAATTCTAGTGATGAATCAACTACAAAATAAGAATAAACTAAACAATTTAAATTCTAAGATTTAACTGAAAATAGAGAAATAGTTCCTACAACATATTTATATAAAACAAACACAAAATAATACAATCATGGAGAAACAAAGATGGTTAAATAATGATTAATGCTGAATAATGTATAAAAGTACACATATTTACATGCACATGTGTATATCCATCATGTCTATGTAGGTTTTATTCATGTTTTCCAGCCGAGGAGCTGAGACTCATCCGTGCAGTGAATCCGTCTCTTCTTCTTCTTCTTCTTCTTCTTCTTCTTGTCGTTTTTACTGGCGGTTGGCAACAAACTGTTAGTAGCATTACTGCCACTTACTGGTATGGAGTGTGGTTCGTGATGGTCTATCTATGTATCTATATCTATATATATTCTACCATAAATTCTACCTAAACATACACACGTAAAAACACATACATGCTTATACACAACTTTGTATACTATCCTTCTATATTATGCTCTCATTCACAAAACACCTACTATAATCAAATTCTATGAAATAATTTAGTTTTCTTTACAAATCGAATAATTATTTGCATGTTTACTCCCCAAATTCTTCCTCAAAATATCTAATAAATTAACATTTTCCTTAATGCTTTCAAACTCTCTCCTCATATATCTTCTCTCTTTGTCATATTTATGACATTCTAATATAACATGCTCTATAGTTTCATATTTATCACAGTAATCACATTTGTCAGTTTTGTGCTTTTGAATTTTAAAAAGTGTATAATTAAGTCCTGAATGTCCAAATCTTAACCTTGTTATCACTCTTTCTTCCTTTCTATTTCTTCTTTCTCCTACAATCTGAATTTTATAAAACCATCTTCCTGTTTTATCTTCATCCCACCTTTTTTGCCAAACTTTCATCAGTTTCTCTTTAACAATACTCTTCAGATTTACTTGTTTTAACTGTAAAGTTAACAGGATTCTGAATATCTGCCATCTCATCTCCAATTTGTGCTGGAACACAGATATAACTATCAAACCCATGTTTTGTATTCTGAATAATGTATGAAATATTTCTAATAAAATGTCCACCCTTCTATCTGAATGATTATATTTTAAACTTAATAATGCAGAGCTTGAATCTGAACATATTATTGTTTTTAAGGTTTTATGTCTTCTATCTTTGTAAAGCTAATAATATTGCCAACATTTCTCCTGTGTTACTGATAATCATCTGTAATTCATTTTCCTGTTTTTATATTAAATTCTGGTTCTATAAACTCTATTCCTATTTTCCCAGTTATTTTGATGCATCTGTATAGATTTGAACATATTGATAATTGTTTAATTAATTGCACTGAATAACTTTCTACAGTGTGTGATTGATCTTGTTTCTTTTCCATTACTGACATTTCTACTGTTGGTAGAATCCAGGATGGTCCAAGTGATGTTGGTGTTTGACTAATTTCTAAACTATTCATTTAAATTCTTTTATTTTATTTCCAATTGTCCATCTAAAACTCATTTCTTTCTTTTCTTTTTCCCAACATGGATTTAAAATTTCCAGAGTTGGAGGATCAAAGTTATAACCAATAACTGATTTCCAGTTTTGTTCTCCGTAAATCTAACGGCTTTTCTCCCATTTCTATTCCTGTTGCTGCAGTTGGTGAGGTTTTAAATGCTCCAGTTCATAATCTTAGTGCCTGATGTTGGATAATGTCTAATTTAACCAGATGAGTTTTAGCTGCTGAACCAAAAACCAAAGTCTATGTTGGATCTCATTCCTGTGTAAATCTGTTTTATTGTCTATCTGCTCCCCAGTCACTGCCAGCCAAGCATCTCAAAATATTAAACATTTTCTTACATTTATCAACAACTTCTTGAATATGTATATTCCATTTTAACTTTTCATCAAACCAGCCCTGAACATTTTACTTTACCTGCTCTAATTCTTGGTTATATGATTTTAGTTTTATTTCCTTGTTAATTTTTTCTAAGTAAATATCATTACTTTCGTTTTATCAACTGAGAACTTAAATCCCCATTTCTCTATTTCAATAATAACCTCGTAATTTTTTAACAATAAAATCTAAGTTTTTCCATCTTTTCCAAACAGCTCCATCATCTGCAAAAAGTGAACAACCCATGTATTTTCCAATATCTTTAAATACGTCATTTATCATCATTGAAAACAGTAATAAACAGTATAAAATATGAAGTAGAAAATGGAAGGGAGTATTATAATACTCCCTTCCATTTTCTACTTCATATTTTCCTGAGATAACTTCTCCTATTCTAACTTGTATTTTCCTGTTTGTTAAAAAGTCTTTAATCCATTTAAATATTCTCCCTCTAATACCCAACTTGTATAATTTAATTAATAATTTCTATATTTAAAAAACTGCCACTACTTTCTTTATTTCTTGTGATCTTCTAATTTCATGCTCTAAACATAACGTTGGATCATTTGTACTCCTCCCTTTTCAAAAACCACTTTGATATTTTGGCATGTACCCTTTACTATCTAAATAATATACTAGTGTATTATTAATCATTTTTTCCATTATTTTACATAGATTTGATGTTAAAGCTATTGGTCTGTAATTTTCTGGGTTTGAATTATTTTTTCCTGGTTTGGCTGTTGGTATAATTGATTCCTTCCAGTTCAACGGTAATTTTCCCTCCTCCCAAATTTTATTATACAATTGTAATAATATATCTTTAGATTTTTCACTGAGTTGCCTTATCATTCAGATCTGGTCTTTACCTGGTGCCGTGTTTTTTTCCTTAAGTGCATAATTCAATTCCGTTTTTGTAAACTCAACATTCAACAAATTATTTGTCTCTGTAATAAATCTTTATATTTAATTTTTGTATGATCCTTTCCTTTTCTTCCCTTTTCACTAATATTATTTGAACTATGAATTTTACTAAATGTTCTTGCCAATCACATCCTGTCTCTATGAAACCTTCAAAACTAAAACGGCAGCCATCTTACTGTAGACAGAGTGAAAGAATCACGCATAAATAACAGTCTTTGCCACCTTGTGTCGCATAATCCAAGTCAATGTTAGGGAATAATTAAAACTTTTTAAGATTTCCTAAATCTCGGTTCGCTTTCATAGCTGAACCTGGTACCGAGCGCTGTAGCTAATATTAGCTGGCATTTTGCCGGTGGACATAAATAAGGTTTAGTAATATTCTATTCATAAAATATAAACGGTAATATGCCCATCTTACTTGTGAAACGTTATCCCCAGAAATCTCACGTCAATAGTCCGTCGATCTGAACAAAAATATCCGGCGATGCTGAAACTTCTGCTGCTGTTTTGGTTTAGCCAAGTAGGAGGGCGACCTCTCCAAGATGGCCGCCGTGTGTCCTGCGCCAGAGCAGCCAGTGCGGGGTCTACTCTTATATCTATGCAGGTATCCCTCCGCGCCGCTGTGATCCAGGTATTCCTCCGCGCCAGATAATCTGCGCAGTGTCGCGTTTCAAGCCGATGTTTGACCCAAACCNTTTTTATATTAAATTCTGGTTCTATAAACTCTATTCCTATTTTCCCAGTTATTTTGATGCATCTGTATAGATTTGAACATATTGATAATTGTTTAATTAATTGCACTGAATAACTTTCTACAGTGTGTGATTGATCTTGTTTCTTTTCCATTACTGACATTTCTACTGTTGGTAGAATCCAGGATGGTCCAAGTGATGTTGGTGTTTGACTAATTTCTAAACTATTCATTTAAATTCTTTTATTTTATTTCCAATTGTCCATCTAAAACTCATTTCTTTCTTTTCTTTTTCCCAACATGGATTTAAAATTTCCAGAGTTGGAGGATCAAAGTTATAACCAATAACTGATTTCCAGTTTTGTTCTCCGTAAATCTAACGGCTTTTCTCCCATTTCTATTCCTGTTGCTGCAGTTGGTGAGGTTTTAAATGCTCCAGTTCATAATCTTAGTGCCTGATGTTGGATAATGTCTAATTTAACCAGATGAGTTTTAGCTGCTGAACCAAAAACCAAAGTCTATGTTGGATCTCATTCCTGTGTAAATCTGTTTTATTGTCTATCTGCTCCCCAGTCACTGCCAGCCAAGCATCTCAAAATATTAAACATTTTCTTACATTTATCAACAACTTCTTGAATATGTATATTCCATTTTAACTTTTCATCAAACCAGCCCTGAACATTTTACTTTACCTGCTCTAATTCTTGGTTATATGATTTTAGTTTTATTTCCTTGTTAATTTTTTCTAAGTAAATATCATTACTTTCGTTTTATCAACTGAGAACTTAAATCCCCATTTCTCTATTTCAATAATAACCTCGTAATTTTTTAACAATAAAATCTAAGTTTTTCCATCTTTTCCAAACAGCTCCATCATCTGCAAAAAGTGAACAACCCATATCTATTCCAATATCTTTAAATACGTCATTTATCATCATTGAAAACAGTAATAAACAGTATAAAATATGAAGTAGAAAATGGAAGGGAGTATTATAATACTCCCTTCCATTTTCTACTTCATATTTTCCTGAGATAACTTCTCCTATTCTAACTTGTATTTTCCTGTTTGTTAAAAAGTCTTTAATCCATTTAAATATTCTCCCTCTAATACCCAACTTGTATAATTTAATTAATAATTTCTATATTTAAAAAACTGCCACTACTTTCTTTATTTCTTGTGATCTTCTAATTTCATGCTCTAAACAAAACGTTGGATCATTTGTTCTCCTCCCTTTTCAAAAACCACTTTGATATTTTGGCATGTACCCTTTACTATCTAAATAATATACTAGTGTATTATTAATCATTTTTTCCATTATTTTACATAGATTTGATGTTAAAGCTATTGGTCTGTAATTTTCTGGGTTTGAATTATTTTTTCCTGGTTTGGCTGTTGGTATAATTGATTCCTTCCAGTTCAACGGTAATTTTCCCTCCTCCCAAATTTTATTATATAATTGTGATAATATATCTTTAGATTTTTCACTGAGTTGCCTTATCATTCAGATCTGGTCTTTACCTGGTGCCGTGTTTTTTGTCTTCTTAAGTGCATAATAATTCAATTCAGCTTTTGTAAACTCAACATTCAACAAATTATTTGTTTCTTCATCGTTCTGTAAAAAAATCTTTATATATAATTTTTGTATGTTCTCTTCCTTTTCACTAATATTATTTGAACTATGAATTTTACTAAATGTTCTTGCCAATATTTCAACTTTGTCTTCATCTCTTGTTATATTTGTATCATCTATTTTTAGTATTGGATATTCAGACTCTCTTTTTATACCATTCATTCTTTTCCATATTTCCTAAATTTTTGTTTCTTTCCCTATCGTACTACAAAAATTTCTCCAATATTCTCTTTTTGCATTTTTTATAGTTCTCCTTACTATTGCTTGTTTTCTTTTATAATCAATTAAATTCTTATAAATTGGATTATGTTTTATTACCTTAAATGCTTTATTTCTTAATTTTATTGCTTCTTTGCACTCATTTGTCCACCATGGCACCATTTTCTTATCAATCTTACTTCCTGATTTCTTTATAGAATTATCTGCTGCTTCCATTATTATCTTACAAATTATTAAATTTACCTCATTTCTACTTTTTCTAAGTTTATTTGACTCAAATATCTAAATTTAATGCAGTTTGCTTTATTAAAATGTAACTTTTCCCAAGCTTTATATTCTTATTATTTAGATTCAGTCCTACTCTTATTGTTATGGGATAATGATCACTACCTATTGTAGATTATTTATCAATGAACCAATCACTAATACCAGCTAAAACAAATCAATAATTGATTCCATCTGTTCTTATATTAATTCTTGTTCCCCTTCCATCATTAATACATACCAGATTTTTCATTTCCATGAATTCTTCTATAACTTGTCCGTTTTTATCATTACATTTACCCCACACTGCACTATTTGCATTAAAATCTCCACACCAAATTACTTTCCCTTCCAAATATTCAGTTAACTCCTCCATTATATCAGTGGATAATGTTTTACATGGATTATAAACATTTATTATTTTGAATGTACCTTCTTGTTCCCATATTACTACATGTTCCAGCTCTTTCCATGTTCCTAATGCCTGATATTAATAAATGCTCCTCTTTTCTTACACCATCAAATCCTTTAATCACAAAATCTAATAATCTAATCAAGTTTCCTGAACACAAATAATTTCCGGTTGTTCTTCAAGCTCATCAATAACCTTTAAGTTCCTGTCAGCAATTAAACTTCTACAATTCTTTTGTGTTTCAGAACCAGAACCAGCTTTATTGGCCCAGTTCGTTTGGTCCGATGGTTCTGATAGATCTCCACATAGAAGCTTCAGGTGATTCTGATGCTGCAGAACCAGTTCAAACCCAAAATGGTTCTGGTTCAACTGGGCCTCAGCTGGGAAGCTTCACTGCTTCCTCAGAACCAGAACAGAACCAGCAGCTAAATGGGTCCAACATTAAATAAGTCGAGGTTCCCCCTGTTCGGATCAGCAGAACCGGGCTGAACCAGAACTTCTGGACTGAGAGGAAGTTGAAGGATTGGTTCTGATGGACTGGTTCTGACCAGCTTCATTTCCAGTTTGAACCAGAACTTTTCTAGAATCTAAAGAATCTGACAGAAGCAGAGATTGGACCAGCTGAATGGTTCTGCTGATCAGAACCGGTGAAACGGGTCAGAACCGGTTCTAGGCAGAACCTCAGCGTGGTTCTGGTTCTGTTGTTCTGCTGCCATAAAATAAAAACTCCTCATCCTCCCCCTCCTCTTTTCTGTCTGACCTTTGACCCCTCCTCCCCCTCAAGCCCCGCCCCTCCCACATCAGCCAGGCATCTCCGGGTTTTGGTTCAGTTGGAGCCCGACTTCAGACGAAGCAGGAGCAAGGAGGCTCTGCAGCAGAACCGGGTCAGAGCCAGAGGAGAACCGGGTCAGAGCCAGAGGAGAACCGGGTCAGAACCAGAGGAGAACCGGGTCCGAATCACAAGCCTGAAGACGATGCTGTTCAGCCTGATGATGAAGATGTTGATGATGCTGCTGGGACTCTGCTGCTCAGGTCAGACTCTGTTTCAGAACCAAAAGTTCTGTTCACCGACCCGACACCAACAGAACTCTGAGGTTCTGATTCATCTTCTGGTTTACATTCCCTCCTCTTCATCATTTCCTGGTTTCTCCTCCTCTTCATCAGTAATCCAGAAGTTTCCAGGTTTACGTTTCTTCCAGTTTGTTCTGAAGCTTTTCTGCTTCAGCCAATCAGAGCATCACATTTTTCATCTGACCAATAAAAACACAGCAGTGTGGTTTAATGAAAATCAGTTTAAAAGCTGCTGAAAGGCTGATGCTTAAATCTGATCAGATCAGAACCAGAACCATCATCATCATCGTGGTCCCTCTCTCTCTTTATCTTCCCTCCATCATTTGCTCCTTTTTCTCTTCATTTTCTTTTGTCTTCACTCCAGTTTTTACTTTCAGGCTCCCAGTTTGATCTGCTGCTGGTCAAACTGGGAGGAACTGGTTCAGTCTAAATTAACCCAGTTTAACCCAGGTGACTCACCTGAACAGGAAGTGACCCGTTCAGCAGCAGACTGAAGGACATCTGTCCAGGGGGACGAGGGGGGGACTGTCTGGTTCTCAGGGTGCTGAAGGATTTACCCCAGGGGGGGTAATTGTTGGAACCGTGAAGTTCACGTTCAGAGTCGGGTGGGCGGGGCCTGGGGGGGCGGTCTCATGACCTCCTGACCTCTGGGCCTGTCTGCTGCTCAGGGATGGGGGGGATGTGCAGTCAGACCCCCCCATGATGAGCCCCTCCCCCTCAGGAAGGAGGGGTGATGATGATGATGATGCTGGACCTTCGGCTCCATCGGAGCCCCGTTTTAACGAAGCGCCATCGGCCTGCCGCCATCGGGGTCAGCGTGTCTTCGTAAGCGAAGCAGGAGCTGCCAACACCGGGGGCAACGTCCGATGGAGACGGAAAAACGACAGACGGGAAAATTCTCATTTATTTACAGCTCATGGAAACATGGAAACATTCACCTGCATTTATTTTAGATTTATTAAAAATCATTTAACCTTTAGAAATTTCACAGTTATGCTTTGATACCATGATTATTCATCATAACTTTGAAAAAATTATAAAATTAACATGAATTACAGAATTTT
>NW_006800662.1:138825-145548 GCF_000485575.1 Poecilia formosa | reverse complement strand
GTCCAGAACCAGGTTCTGGTCCAGAACCAGGTTCTGAACCAGAACCTGGATGAGGAACGACCAGAAGGTTCTGGCGGGTCCGACAGCTGCAGTGGGGATGCAGGAGGATTGTGTCTGGTCTGGTTAGTTGTTCTGATTGTTTTCTTTCATGCTGGGGGGTCAGAGGTCAGTCAGCTGGAGGGAAGGGGGGGTTGCAGACTGGAGCTGAGTTCAAGTGCAGCTTCACAAACCGACCAATTGGATCCTCCGATGGTCTGGAAGAACTTTATGAAAGTAATTTCAGTTCATTCATTCATTCATTCATTCCTTCATTCATTCATTCATTCATTCATTTATCACAGTTGATCGGTTATCGGTCCAGTGAGCTCAGCTACTTATTATGACCAGTTTAGATGTTTCTGTGGAAACCAGCAGAGCATCGTTTATCTGACTGATCCGATCACAACCTGGTTCCGTCCAGTCGGATCCGGTCCAGCTTCGGTCCGGTTCCGCCTCCTCTAGCCACTCTGGGTGGTTAAACAAGACCATCAGTTCTGGTTTGGTTCAGTTTGAAGAACCGTAACGGAACACAAAACTCCAGTCCAGGCCGCCGCCCTGCAGCTTTTAGATGCTTCTCTGCTGCAGCAGCTGAACAGAATAATTAGGTTGTTAAGGCTCTGGAGAGCCGATCTGCACCAGGAGGAGGCGATGAAGCTGCTTGATTCCAGTGTTTTGTTCCTGTGGCTCATCTAAAAACTGCAGGACAGCAGAGGACTGGAGTTTGAGAACCCGAGTCCTGAACCAATCAGTAGCCGCTTTGAAGCGGCTCAGCCAATGAGAACGCGGTCACCTTTAATATTGACCTCAACCCAAAGGTGGAGCTGTGACATCACGCCAGGTGGACTGGTCACATGACGTCAGGGCTAATGCTGCGTTCACACCAAACGCGTCTGACGCTTCAGGTCGGACGAGCCGCTGTTTCCGCCCCCGGTCTCTGGACTATGGCGGATGAAATTTAGAGACTAGCACCAAAATATGAAGCTCCTGACGGAGGTGACAGCTGATGGAGGCACGCCGCGCGTTGGAGCCTCTTCCCTGTGAAACACTGAGTCTGGCTTTTATTTACTGAAATCAACAGAATGTCGCTTGTTTGAATTCTCCAGATGATTCAGAGGTTTCCTGAGTTTCACTTACTCGCTCTCGGTGTTATTTACGTCAGCAGGACCCCAGCTACAGCCGCCACTACGTCACATAGCAGAGTCTCTCTGATTAGTTCCCGCTCCGCGTCCGTTGGCAAATGTTCAGATTTTCCAACTCAGCCTCAAAACTCTCGAAACTCAGCCGTGGCGCCCTGGACGTCGCTGCTGACGCTCCAGGTGCGCTTGGTGTGAGCAGCATTAGCTCCGCCCACTCCCTCGTGTGGCGATCCTGATTTAAGGAGTTTGATTTTAACCCAGAGTTATGCCTGCAGGCGCGACCGGAAGGAATGCTGACGTCATCATCATCACCTTCATCATCACCTTCATCAGTCTCCCTGGTTCTCATTCCTCAGTAGAGCCTGCAGTGAGTTGAGTTGTGCCCTGAGTTTTGCCTGCAGGCAGACCTTATTGCCACCGTGTGCTCCAGCTGAGGCCCCGCCCCTCTCCTACCTGCTCTCCAGGTGCGCTGGGAGCCTCGGAGCTCTCCTTCCTGATGGAGCCCAGGGACGTGATTGCCGTCAGGGACCGCCCCCTGATGTTGCACTGCCAGGTGGAGGGGGAGGGGCCCGTCAGCATCACATGGAGGCATAATGGCGTTCCCATAGCAACCGGCGACAGGGCGACGGTGCTGGCCAACGGCACGCTGCTCCTCAGGAACTTTTCCAAGAGGCAAGAGACCAATGAGTCGGACGCCGGTGAATACGACTGCGCGGCACAGAACCGCTACGGGTTGCTTATCAGCCGCAAGGCGCGGGCGCAGCTGGCCTGTGAGTCACACCTGCACCATGTAACATCATCCCTCACCTGCAGCACACCTGACCTGACCTGTCTCCATGCCGCAGCACTCCCAAAGTTCCTGTCCCACCCACAGTCCCTGGCGGTGGACGAAGGGGGTGTGGCCAGACTCAGCTGCCAGGTGAACGGGATTCCTGAGGCAAACATCACCTGGCAGAAGGACCGCCTCCCTCTGAGCACCGCTGACCCCAGGTGACCCTCCTTACCTGCAGCTCCTGGCAAGCTTCCACAGTCTCGTCATCATGTTTCCCCCGGTTGTGTCTGCAGGTACACTCTGCTCCCCAACGGCGTCCTGCAGGTGACCGCAGTCCAGCACTCCGACGCCGGCCTGTTCCGCTGCATCGCCTCCAACATCGCCAACACGCGCTACAGCCGTGAGGCCCAGCTGTCCGTCACCGGTAAGGGAACCACCTGAGGCCCGGAGGTTTGAACAAAACAAACGTCTGAAGCTCTCTACCTGATCAGTGGTTCTGGTGTCAGCGGGTCTGGGCCGTTTCACTGATGGGTTCTGGTTCTGTGGGTCCAGTTGCAGGGTCCAGAACCTACAAGGAGCCTGTGATCCTCTCTGGACCTCAGAACCTCACCATCAATATCCACCAGACCGCCATCTTGGAATGCATCGCAACAGGAAACCCACGCCCCATTGTGTCCTGGAGTCGCCTTGGTAACGCCACCATCACCTGTCTGTCTGTAGCACCTGTCCTCACCTGTCCTCACCTGTCCTCACCTGTCCTGTCCTCTGCCACCAGACGGCCGGTCCATCGGCGTGGAGGGCGTCCAGGTCCTGGGGACGGGGAACCTGATGATCTCGGATGCGTCTCTGCAGCACTCCGGGGTCTACGTCTGCTCTGCCAACCGGCCTGGCAGCCGGTCCAGAAGAACTGCGCTGGGACGCCTCGTGGTGCAAGGTAAAGAACCGACTCTGGACCTCTGGCCTCACAGACAAACCGGGCTGATCCAGAACCAATCGGACCAGACAAATTCTGAATCAGTTCATGGTTTTCAGTTCTTTATTGGAATCAGTTCCTCTCTGAGAGAGAGAGGAGCGTAGCAGCGTGACTACAGCGAGCGCTCTGGATGACCCCAGCCAGAGCCTGGCAGCTTCAATACAGGACAGGTTCATCTGCACAAGGTGGGACTGTTGGACTCCAGCAGAACCAGCAGGCTGCTACCAAAGGGTTCTGGTTCTGGTCCAGATGAAGGTCGGTTAACTTCGCTCAGCCTGAGGTTGGGGGGCTGTGGGGTCAGAGGTCAGGCCATTAGCATGTTGATTAGCATGAGAAGAGACGCGGCGCACAATGAGGATCTGGTTCCCACAGCGGTGCCGTCTGTCCCGGCAGAACCCCACCCGGTCCGATCCACCCTGTCACTGAGCAGAACTTCTGATGGACCCATTTATTCTGGTTCTGCTGGGCAGCAGCAGAACCTCTGATCTGCAGAGTCAGTACCAGCCGACCCATCTGGGTCAGAACCATGTTCTGTTTGACACAGAACCCGGTCAGTTCTCTGAGGCGGTCCAAAGAAATGAGGAAGATGAAGAACGCAGCGTCTGGACCAGAACCAGAACCAGAACCAGGACCAAACTGGACCAATTCTCAAAATTTGGGTCATTAGGATTTATCTGAATCATTTTCATCGCTCTGTGTGTGTGTGTGTGTGTGTGTGTGTGTGTTTCCACGCTTCATAGATCATCTTTATTTCTCTGCTAGTGAAACCATCCCCCCCACACACACACTATCTGCCCTTTGACCCCTGACCCCGCCCCCTCCCCTATCTTTTGTATTTAAAGCCAAATGGGCGGGGCTTCAGGAGATGTGAGTGGGGTCTCAGGGTTACCAGGACGACAGGCGGCCAGAGGCGAGACAGCACCTGTCTGTCTCTGGGGGTGCAAGGGTCAAAGGTCAAAGTGGAGTTTAAACACAGACACAAAGAAGTTCAAGTTCAGAAAGAGAGATGGGTTCACTAACGGGACGATGGCGTGGGAAATCCCAGAGAGCAGCCCCCTGCTGGAGCAAAGAGGCAACTGCAGCTGCTGCTCTTCATCATCATCATCATCATCATCATCATCATCATCATCAGGATCTTCATCTCAGGCCCGAGTGTCCCACAGAGAAAAAACTTTCTTTAGCAGAAAGACACAGACACTTTGTTTATTGTATCGCTATGGCAATACATTAGCCATAGCTAGTTTTATTGTTGTGTTATTGTCCTAACATGCTGCAGCTCTGGAGAAACTCTTGGATCACATTCCTCTCAAAGCTGCAAGGACCCTGTTTCCAGCATACTTTTTCCTTCCACCCAATTTTCCCTCTATGCAAAAGGCTTTTAATTATTCCGATGTTCTCATTTTTTTTAATAACATTTGTTTTTTTATCATCATGAATTTCACAGTTTGAATGAATCCTGAAGTTTCAGTGAGTGGCTCTTCCTGCTGCCAGCGCCCCCTGCAGGAGGCTTTCCGCTAACCCTCCCATGTCATCTTGCAGCTCCTCCAGAGTTCGTTCAGTGGCCGCAGTCCGTCTCCCGGCCAGCAGGGGGCAGCGCCGTCTTCAGCTGCACTGCCACCGGTGTCCCCCAGCCGCACCTCATCTGGCTGAAGAACGGCAAGCTACTGGCGCCCAGCGCCAACGTCAAGCTCACCAACGCCAACACGTAAGGCTGCTGGGGCCTGGGACTGGGCCGGAACCGGGTCAGAACCGGTTTCTGACCCTCTAGATCCCTCTGACCCGCTCTGCCCCCTGCAGGACGCTGGCCATCACGCGCATCTCCACAGAGGATGAGGCGATCTACCAGTGCATCGCAGAGAGCGGCGCTGGTACCAACCAGGCCAGCGCCCGGCTGCCCGAGGCACCCTCCGGGCTGCGCGCCACCGCCCTGAGCGCCGCTGGTTTACGGCTCACCTGGGACCGGCCCGACCCGCGGGACGCCTTGCGGGTCATCGGATATGTGCTGCACATCCGGAGACTGGGAGGTAAGAGCTGGGCCGGGTCAGAACCAGGTCGGGTGGTTCTGTCTAGCGGGTTCTGACTCCGCTGCATCCACAGAACCCGACGGTGCCGAGCTGCAGGAGGCCGTGGACCAGAACACCTTCAGCCACGACGTCCAGAACCTGGAGGCCGCCACCAGCTACCACGTCTACCTGAAGGCGTACTCTGCTGAGGGCGGCAGCCCGCCGTCCGCCGCCGTCACCGCCACCACGCTGGGCGGAGGTACGTCACATGGTACACACCTGAGACACGCCCCCTCGTTCTTGTTGCTTAACGCTGCCCTCTGTCTGTTCCACAGTTCCCAGTACTCCCAGTTTCTTCACCAAGGTGCTGAACCAGACAGCCATGCAGGTGTACTGGGAGCTGCCCAGTAAGCCAGGGAAGGTGGAGGGCTTCAGGCTGCAGTACCATGGGGTCTCCAACCCCGACGTCCAGGGGCAGGAAGTCTTCCCAGGACACATCAACACTCACACCATTTCCAACCTGGGTGAGCAGCTAACGCTACTGAGCCAGGTGTAGAAGTGGAGGCCCCGCCCCCTGCTCACCTGGCCAGGGGGCTCAGGGTAACCTGGTGTGTCTGTGTGTGTAGAACCGGCGGCGGTTTATGAGATCCAGCTGGTGGCGTTCAACGGGAACGGAGACAGTCCGTCAGCTCGTCGCCTGGTGTCTCTGGCAGAGGGCGGAGCCTCAGCAGCAGGTAGGCGGAGCCTCCAAGGCTGGAACCAGTTTTCCCAGTTTGGCCAGTTTAGAGGTTAACCTGACAGTTTTGTCGCCCCCAGCTGGTCAGAGCTGTAACTGCGACCACTCCGACCCGTCCATGTCGACGCTGCTGGTCGGCGTTCACAGCGGCCTGGCCTGCGTCCTCTGCTGCCTGCTCTTCATCCTGCTGGCATACAGACGCAGGTACATCATCATCATCATCATCATCATCATCTGTCTGCTTCCTCTCTGTCACCATGACGTGCAACTTCCTGTTTTTTGTTGTTGTTTTTTTTCAGTTTTATCTGCAGGAAGGAGGGGAGCTGGGAGACTCCGGCCACCCTGAAAGGAGTGAGAGGGGCTAAAGGTCAAAGAGCACAGAGCGTTGAGCTGAGCCAGGTGAGGAGAACACCTGAACGATTAGCTTCAGACCTGGTCACCATCATTCAACTGAATCCAACCAGCCAATCACAACCCAGCTCTGGCAGAAACATGCGCTGATCTTCATATTTCCCATCAGCCAATAGAATTTCAGGATGACCACCATTTTTCAACATGGCTGCCATTTATTTGGGCCTCTTGAACCAGTTATTGCCATAAAATGTTTCCCATTTTCATGACTTGGATGAACTTTATGTCACATCTCGTTTTAGTCGTCTGGTTCATGAAACGTTAAAGTGATAAAATGCAGCAGAATCGGAGGACTCTGCTGTTAGCGAGTCTCAGACCAGGAAGGAGAAGAAGAAGAAGAGAGACCGACTTCTTAACGTTAGCGTTAGCTTCTGCTAAGATTTTAAGATTTCAAATGTGCTTAGTGGCTTAACGTTGGCGTCTTCTAATAATTTGTATGTGTTTGGTGGTTTAGCATTAGCTTCAGCTATAATATGTGTTCAGTTCTGCTGATGGTTCCGATCAGAACCATCAGAACCAAGCTAATCATCACCTTTTGTTCCACCTGCAGAGATGTGACTCCACCCCTTCTCCAGTGACCGTTATGGTCGAGTCGAGTCGATCTGCTGAATCTGGAACTGGATAACCCCCCCCACTACCTGGTGCCCCCCCCA
>NW_006800662.1:136608-138595 GCF_000485575.1 Poecilia formosa | reverse complement strand
CACTGTCCCCCTCCCAACAGCCTCACCTCCACCTTTAGATGAAGCTGCAGAGACCGGCCGCTCTGTCTGTTCACTACCTTTCCCACATTGAGCCAAAGCTGAGCCCCTCTGACCCGGTACCATGACGCCCCGGTCACATTGACCCTGACCCCTGACCCCTAACCCGGACTGTCCTCTGTGGAATCAGAGTCACTTCCTGCTCGAACCAAAACCTTTTTTCTTTAGTTTGGTGTTGTTTCCGTTTGATCACCAACTGTGCCGAGTTCCCGCCGGTCCGACCAGAACCGGGCCTCAGAACCCCCTGAGCAGGTAGCGGACCTGCCGGGCCTCTGGGGCCAGAACCAAAGGGATTACCACGTTCTGGCCAGCAGGTGGCAGTAGACTTCACCATGGTGGAGGAAGACCCCCTCAGCTGCCCCCCCACACCACTACCTCAGGCTTTGACCTCTGACCTCCTGCTGCTCAGGCTAAGCTACCTCATAACCAAAAGCTCCATGATTGTCCCTTGACCTCTGAGCTGCTGCAGAGGTGAAGCAGGACAGTTTGGACATGGTGGACGCCTCTCTGTGGGACGTCCTCACCATCTCTTTATAAACACATAAAGGTGGGCGTGGCCACTTCCTGTCGGCCATGTTTCAGCCTACCTGTGATGTGTTGGAGCCAAATATTAATGTGCTGAACGGCGTCCAAAGAGGAAGTTCTGACCCAGATTCAGTTTGTTTTCACTCTGAAGAACAAACGAACCAAAACGACGAGTTTCTATTGGATGACGAGTCCAAACGACCAAATGAGAGACAGATGGAGACACCTGCAGCTCCACCTTCACCTCTGACCTCTGAGGTTCATATGGAGAACCACAGAGGGCCTGGGAGTTCACCGAGTTCGCTTACAAGTCTTTACGGTGACCCCGACCCCCGACCCCGAGGACAGCTTACAGTAAAACTCGGACCTGTCCCTTTAAACTCCCAGCGTAGGACTGGAGGACACGAGTCTCACCAAGTCCATCAATGGAGTCCCCCCTGCTAAGCCCCGCCCCTCTGTCCTCTGGGTCACATGTCCGCTCTGCCAGGCGCTTCTTGCTGCCTTGGTGTCGGTTCTGGAGCGACCCGGTTTAATGCAGAGCGAAGCCTTTAATGTTGCTAATTATTCTGGTTTTCTAGAACTTTCTTCCGTCAGCAGAGTCCAAGTTTCGGTCGTCGCCATTGGCGGCGGACAGGAAGCTCTGCCAAATCCTGCTGATGTGAAGACGATTCCCGTAGGTCCAGAACCCCGACCCGTTTTTACTCTGTTTGTAGATGAAAACTGCTTCCAGCTGGAGGAGATGGACCGGAACCGGGCCCAGAACCAGAACCCTCCAGCCGGAGCGGCTCTAGAAGCTGTAGATCATAGAGATTTGAGGCTAGAACCAATGATGAAATGCTTTAATGGTTTTCTAGTGAAGCGCGGAGCTTTAACTGATTCTGATGGAGATTTTTATCTGTTTTCAATGAATTTTCTGGAATGTTTGAATATTTTTCTTGCTGTTGGATCAAGCAGTCGTTTTTCTCTCTGTTGTTTAGACGCCAAATAAAAGTTATTCATGTAGAAACTGGACTGAAGTTCTGCTTCTTTTCACTCTGAGCCCGGTTCTGGTCGGGTCCATGTTGGCAGGATCCAATCAGATGCTCTATAATAAAGTGAACAGTTTTAAAACTTGAACGGACAGATCGACTTGTGGACGGTCGCTGTTTCTGACTCTGCGTCTCCACCTGGTGGTTTGAGGCGAAGCGTCATTCAGGTGAAATGTTCGCTACGTCAGAGCTGCTGACGTAGCGAATCAATCAAACACTTGAAGCATTTGATTGATTGATTTTATATTTAGTATTTTCCTTCAGCTGTTTCTACTGCAATGCTGCAAAATATGAATAAATAAAACGCTGATGGAAACATGGCTGCCGGTTACAGACGGACATATTGTAACCACATGTCTATGGTTACAAAGTGCAGC
>NW_006800662.1:134203-135377 GCF_000485575.1 Poecilia formosa | reverse complement strand
CATAAATATGATAAGAGATAAACGAAAAGGACTGAATAATGCCAGCAAGTGTAATGATATAAAAAGAAAACAAAAGTGGACCCAAAACTGAGCATGGTGGCGCCCCACAGGTTAAAGGGGCGGAGTCAGAGGAAAACCTGTCCGTCTTAGTGACGAATGTCCTGTCAGATAAATATGAGGTCAGCCGGGCCAAATCTGAGCCAGAGACACCAGCCAGGACCTTCAGCCTGTTTGACAGGATGTTATGGTCAATGGTGTCAAAGGTAGCAAGATCTAATAAAACCAGCATTTTCCCTCATCAGCAGCCAATAACAGATCATTATGGACTTTTACTGAAGCAGTTTCAGTGGAATGGTGTTAAGAAAGCCAGACTGAAAGGGATCAGAGGTCAGTAACTGACTAAACCAGGATCTGAGTTGAGTTTCTACAACTTTTTCAAGTAATTTACTGAGAAAGGGAAGTTCAGAGATGGGATGGAAGTTGGAGATGGTACCGGGGTCAAGAGTGGGTTTCTTTAAAAGAGGGGTCACTATCTTTTTTAAAATACAATGGGACGTACCCTTTGATCGGGGAGCTGTTAATTATTTACAAGATTGTTGGACCAATGGAAGTTAGAGCCTGGACAAGCAGAAAGGGGGGCAATATTTCCAACAAACAAGTAGAAAGTTTCATTTTACCAATTAGTGAAGTCAGTTCATTTAATGTAATTGGAACAAAAGAAGAGAATGAATCCGAACACTGAGGCTCATCAGGGGAAGTAGAGCAGCTCAGAGATATTGCTTTTCAGGTCCATCACCTTCTTTATAAAACAGACTGAGGAACATATTGCAGTCGCCATTTGTGGTCAATGATACTGCTTAAAGTAAGATGATCTGGCTTCACTAACTGCCTTGTTGTAATTCTCAAGTAGATCTTTGAAATGTTCCCGGTGGACGACCAGACCGGTCATCTTCCACAGGCGTTTGGTTTCCCAACAAGAGCGTTCACAGGTGTGATTGTTTAACCAGGATGAACGGTGATGAACGGTGATGAACAGGTGATGAACAGGTGATGAACAGGTGATGAACAGGTGATGAACGGTGATGAACAGGTGGTGAACGGTGGTGAACAGGTGGTGAACAGGTGGTGAACGGTGGTGAACAGGTGGTGAACAGGTGATGAACGGTGATGAACA
>NW_006800662.1:132668-132989 GCF_000485575.1 Poecilia formosa | reverse complement strand
GGTGGTGAACGGTGGTGAACGGTGATGAACGGTGGTGAACGGTGGTGAACAGGTGGTGAACAGGTGGTGAACAGGTGGTGAACGGTGGTGAACAGGTGGTGAACAGGTGGTGAACAGGTGGTGAACGGTGATGAACAGGTCCACAGCAGCTTTTGTAAGGAGCAATACTGTCAAGGATGCCAAGGCAGTGGTCATTAACCTGTTGTTCACAGGTTGTCATTCACAATACAGGGGTGTCAAACTCCAGTCCTCAAGGGCCGCTGTCCTGCAGTGTTTAGATGTGCCTCTGCTGCACCACACCTGAAAAGAATAATTAGGTCA
>NW_006800662.1:127479-131679 GCF_000485575.1 Poecilia formosa | reverse complement strand
TGACCTAATTATTCTTTTCAGGTGTGGTGCAGCAGAGGCACATCTAAAAGTTGCAGGACAGCGGCGCTTGAGGACTGGAGTTTGACACCCCTGTCTCGTGAATGACAGGTTAAAAGAGTCATAGAAGCTCCACATCATCATCCTCAGGAGGTGCTGTAAAGGAAAAGAGGGATGAAAACTCTGCAACTGCAACATTGTCAATAAAGTGTCTGCTTTGCTGGCAACTTGAGAAGAAGTCTCCAAATAACAAGACATATTAAAACAGTCAGTCTAATGTCACTGAAAACAACATGTTTTATAGTTGGATCGTTAAGACTTAAGTAAAAACCAGGTCTAAAGTGAAACCTGCAGTGTGAGGCTCAGACACATGCTGGAAGAAGTTGAGTCCATAATACAGTATTAAGAAAATCCATAGCAGAACGATTTGTAGGATCATCAATGTGAATATTAAGATCCTATTTAGCTCGACTGTCGAAGATAAAAAATCCCAGAAGTCTAAAAGAAAAGATGCAACCGGACCAGGTGGTCGATAAATCAGAACGGCATATATTGGTTCTATCTTGCCGATTCAGATCATGATCATCTCAAAGGAACTGTAGGCACTTGAAGCAATCATTGATATACCCTAACCCTATCTACCCTGCATATACTTTAGGAATTCCCAATTCAGCAATCAAATCTATCAATAGGATGAATTTTGACTTATATGGAAACAGAAAACTATCAGAAAAGGTCATTTAATCAAACAGTTTGAAGATGGACGACTGCAGGCCATAGATTTTAACAGCACTTTAAAAATAAACTGGCTTCGGTCTTTTTTATCAAATCAAAATGAATTATGGTTCCATATTCCAAGTAAAATATTCTCTAATCTGGGCGGAGTTAGTTTCCTTATGTGACTTTGACGTTAAAAAACTGCCTGTGAAACTTTCCTTCTTCCACCAGCAAGTTTTATTATATTGGAGAAGAATCTATAAATATAACTGCAGCCCACACAACACTCCTTTGTGGAATTGCCGTTACATAAAAAATAATAATAAATCAATCTTTGCACATAATTGGTTAGAACAAGGTGTTTGGTCTCTGATGCATTTATTAAATAATGGAGGTTTTATGTCTTTTGAAGACGTCAGTGTTAAATACAACCTGCAAATAAATAAAAATGAATTTCAAAGAGTTATTAGAGATATTCCCCCAAATATTTGATGTACAGCTAAATGTTTTTCTGAGATCCCAGATTACAGAACCCGGATCTGCCTGGACTAATGGGCCCAGTGTCACAGGTCATAAACTAAAGAACTCAAAAATTAGGGAATGCTTTACTAGTGCTTGGTTTCCTTTTGTATCAAATCCAAATTTTATATCACATTTCTCTTCAAAGGCTCAAAGGGAAAAAATCCAAACAAATGATTTAAATCTTCGCGTTCCTCCAAAGCCAAGGAGTCCACTTCAAAATGTTCTCAGGTGTTTTTCCCTCTAAGGAATCCTTAGACTTCGATCTGCTGTCGATGATAAAACTTGTTCACTTTGTGACATTGAATCGACTGAACATCTTTATATGAATGTGTAAAACTTTGTGGGATGATGTGCACCACTGGCTTTTCCCAAAAAGTCCTAACTTACCTGAATTTTCTAAGAAAGAGGTTGTTTTTGGAATTATGAGAAAAGAAAAGACATTTGAAAGGTTATTAAATGTAATCATTATTATGGGCAAGTTTTTCAATAAAAAATGTCGTTTTCTTTCCCCACTTTTCACAAGGGACTCTGCCACCTCTTCTCATCTCTAAAATTCATGGACAAACATCAAGATGCAGAACTGGATCATATGACAAACAATCTGGAACTGATGGAAAACCCCTGTTTTGTTTTTTATTGTTGTTCTTTTGCTTTGCTCCTTCGTTTCTTCTGCCTGGGTCGGCTTCTTCAAGTTCTTTAGATTTCTTTACATCTGATGCCGATACCATATTTGTTGTATATGATGATGATAATAATAAAGAAAAAAAAGTATCTGGCTTGTGGTTATCAGCCAATCAGAGCACAGGATAAAAGTTCAAATATTGTGACCAATCAGAATCAGACAAACATTTTATTCAGAGATTCAATCTGCTGCTGCGACAAACTGAGAAACCTCCAAACATAAAATCAAACCACAGAAGAAGAGAACGTCCCGTGGTTCAGTTCTGGCCTGTTATTGGTCAGCGAGGCGCCGCCTGGTGGGCGGGGCCAGGCGGCGCCTCGCCCTCGCCGCTGTGCGGACCCTGCCTGGCGGACAGGCGGTCCGGCGAGCGCGGCGAAGCGTGGCTCCTCGTCCGGTGGCAGAAGGCGGCCAGGTCGGCGCGGAACGACGGCGTGTAGAAGCCGTAGATGACGGGGTCGCAGCAGGTGTTCAGGTTCCCGAACACGAACAGGGCGTGGTGGACGTACTCAGGTGTGACCCGCAGCATGTCGGGCTGGAACCAGTACCAGATCCCCAGCAGGTAGTACGGCGTCCAGCACACGATGAAGGACAGGACGATCACCACCGTCATCTTCAGCGTCTTCATCCTCGCCTTGGGGATGAGGTCGGTGCCGCTCCGCCGCAGGGACGACTCACCTGCTGGCAGGGGGAGGGGCTAAGTCAGGTACATTCTGTTGACAAGTGTTGCCAACGCAATTACAGGTGAGCTACAAGTGCATCACATTACTGGTGTGTTTCAGAGTAATTACACCTGCCATCTAGTTGTGCTGCAGGTGGATCACAGGTATCGTACAGGTATGTGGACCAGGTGTATTCCAGGTGGTGTACCTTTGTGCTGCAGGTGCTGCTGGTTGATGTGCAGCAGGATGCGGCTGTAGCAGCAGCTCATCAGCAGCAGTGGGACGACGTACAGCGTGACGAAGTGGAACATGTTGTAGAGCGTTTCCTGCCAGCGGTGAGTGAAGCTGCCGTGGGACGCGCACTGTGTGAAGTTGGCCGCGTCCAGACGGATGGTTCTGAAGAGGAAGAGCTGCAGCACAAAGAGCAGAGGGAGGAAGGGATGCAGCACAAAGAGCTGGCTCAGCGTTTCCTGCCAGGAACCAGCAGTGAGTTTCTTTAATCCTCTGAACATTCCTGCAGGGATTTTCCGTCGCATGGTTTCCTGCAGCAGAACTCTCGGTGCAGGAAACGCGGTCATGTGACTCGCTCATCATCTATTCATGTGTTCCCAATGTTCCCTCTAGATGCATCTCTGCAAACACACAGGCTCCCTGAGAACACTGAGGACCAGTGAGAGCAGCATCACATGTTGGCGCTGCGGCCACACACCTGTTATAAATCTGGGATCATAGCGCATGGCTTATTAAACGAGTCAGATTACATAAGCAATTTCCATTAGTTTGCTTTTTGTATAAGTGATTTGCCCAATAACTTCAAATGAAAAAAAAAGAATCATTTCTGTTCATGAGAACAGAAATGAGACGTTACACCTTTCAGACATAACTTCTGGTTCACATTAAAACATTCACATTTTGCACAATGAAATGTGTGCTGTAGCATTTGATACAGTATAAATTCTTGTAAAATATTTAATTACGCAGTTTTTTTCACGTCTGTCCTTCTCAATCCTCCAGTGGTTGAACCCTCTGTCTAGGTTGATGGCTCCTTCTGCTTCTTGCTTTGACTTTACTGACATCAGCCGGTCCAAATGTGCCACTTCAAGACAATTTCTGGATCATGTTTTGATATGATTCATTAAACTAAATTCTCTTTCATAATCAGCACTGGATGTTTGAAATGTGGCACAAATACCCACGAGCTGTCAGATCCCCTGTAGCTCCTCACATCTAAGTGCTGCAGCCTCCATATCTGAGAAAGTGCTGACTGACCCGATTAGGTTTTTGCTTCATTATGTACTTGAATTCAGCATACTGACTGTTAATGGGCTCCATAGTCTGTGGGTGGGGGACGATGGCCTCATACTTCTTTGGCAGTGTAGAAATGTCTGCTGATCCATAGCCAAAACCCCTAACCCTGAGCTGGATAAGGGTAGAGAGCCTTCTCCGGGTCAGGGCGGTGTCCTGCCTCAAGTGGAGGAGTTTAAGTATCTGGGGATCTTCTTCACCAATGAGGGAAGAAGTGAGCGGGAGATCGACAGGCGGATTGGGGCAGCGTCTGCCGTGAAGCGGGCGCTGTACCGGTCCGTCGTGGTGAACAGAGAGCTGAGTCAAAAAGTGAAGCTC
>NW_006800662.1:112177-123991 GCF_000485575.1 Poecilia formosa | reverse complement strand
TCTCAGCCTCCTGTCGGCGTTCAGTTTGTCTCCTGATGCTGAGATCGACGTGTTGCTGCCCTGCTATGGTAAAGAACAGTTCAGAAACTATATGAAATGGGAAAAACGTTATTTATTAACTGATTAAGTCGTGTTTTAGATTGTTCTTGAAAAACTAATCAGTCACGGCTGATGGGTGCACTTCTTACAGCAGACAGCCGCTCCGTCTCTTGCAGGTACTGCGAACCCCCGCTAACCTCTAACCTCTAACCCTATAAAGTTGTTGGGTGAAACTTGCCAGGTAAGTATCCCGTATCGGACTGACGACTATCAACTTCGCACATCTGGTTCTGACTCACGGTGGGAAATAAAAAAAATAAAGACAGTGGAGAATTGTTTTTTCTAGCAAATTTTCAACAACTCAGGTTCATCGGCGCCACTTTACGGCCTGCTCTGCCCGTCCGCTGGTCCCGCTGACATCTTTCTGTGTTTATATGCAGACAGAGGTACAGATAAAACCTACAGCACTGAGATCTGGACCAAAAGGCTCCAGATCATAACGGTCACCCAACGGTGTTAACGTTTCTTTACCCCATCGCACTATCCTTCTCTAGCTAAACTGCACGGTGCAAAACTGATGTTGGACTTTAGTTTATGCGCTGCATAGATTTCCTCTGTGCGCTGAGAATGTGTGAGCAGTGTGTGATTTGTGCAAACGGGCAGCTTAGAGGGAACATTGGTCATGGCAATAGACTGGCCCTAGACTTGACCTTCAGTCGCTACTGATTTACACACAGGAAGACCAGAGTCAGGCTGCGAATGAGTTTCCTCTCCAGGTGAGACAAACCGACTGCAGGTGGGTGGCTACCTAAGACTAAACTGAATCCTGGCACACAGCCTGAACAAAATGAGCCCTACCTGATGAGCCCTACCTGTGGGGAGGCCAGCATCAGGCTCAGACTCCAG
Source organism: Poecilia formosa (assembly GCF_000485575.1). Taxonomy (NCBI): domain Eukaryota; kingdom Metazoa; phylum Chordata; class Actinopteri; order Cyprinodontiformes; family Poeciliidae; genus Poecilia; species Poecilia formosa. Next base: position 123,046 of record NW_006800662.1, on the reverse strand, counting down.
GCCAGCAGCAGCAGGCAGCGGTTCCTGCGGTGCGCGCTCAGGGCGTCCAGCGGGTGCAGGATGGCGTAATGGCGGTCCAGGGTGATGACGACCAGGATGAAGGCAGCGGCGTGCATGGCGAACAGCTTCAGGAAGCAGAGGAGTTTGCAGAGCGCCTCGCCACCATACCACTGCACTGTGATGTTCCATGCCGCATCCAGAGGCATCACCACAAACGTCATCATCAGGTCCGCCGCTGCCAGGCTCAGCATCAGCGGCCTCAGGTGAGACGACAGCCGGCGGCCACGCCCACACCAGACGCTGGCCAGCAGCGCCAGGTTGCTGCAGGCAGCGAACAGGAAGAGCACTGAGGTGGCGCCGACCCGGAACTGAGCAGCTCGGGTGAAACTGGGAGGCTCCCAGTCGGTGAGGGAAGGTGGGGGTGATGCACTGGTGGGCGGAGTCAGAGATGACACGTTTCCTGACATCCTGAGGACAAGGGGAAAAAGAGCGGTGTGAGCAGATCTGGCTCAGCCCTGAACTGCGTCTGACAGGCTCAGACAGCGGGTCCACTCAGAGCCACGCCGGGTTCTAACGGTTCTGATGAAAGCAGAATCACATGCTGAGCTGTGATTGGACAATTTAGAGCACCTGTCCTCTGTCATCTTTTCTGCAGTTGGATGTCCATCAGAACTTTTTGTCCACTTCCTGTCCTCAAAGACTGCTGGCAGGTTTCCTTTCAGAAAGAGGAAGGGAACCTGAGGGTTTCCATGGCAACAACTTCTCACCTCTGAGGAGAAATCAGGCGATAATCATGATGGCAGGAGAACCTTGACTAGAGCCTGGTTCTGAAGATGGAGCGGGTCCAGGAGCCATTCATCTCCTGCTGGGTAATCTGGCGGTGATCTGACACCAGTCAGACCCAAATCCATCCAGATCGGACAGAGCAAAGGCGCCTCGGTCTCCACAATCAGATCGGCTTTCAGCAGCCTGACGCTATTTTTAGCCTCTGCCGCTCTGTGTTCACCGTGTCGTCATGGCAACCTACTCCTGCGTGACCGCAATGGAGTCGCCGACTTCTCTGACTCTGGAGCCACTTCCTGTTTATAAATCACAGCAGACGAGACGGACCAACATTTTAATCCAGATGTTTCACTTTCTCCACTTTTACCACCAGAACCAACAGAACCATCAGAACCACCAGATCCATCAGAACCAACAGAACCATCAGAACCACCAGAACCACCAGAACCACCAGAACCATCAGAACCAACAGATCCATCAGAACCAACAGAACCATCAGAACCAACAGAACTCCTCAGCCTGTCTGTTTGAACCAAACTCTGAAGAATCAAACTTGATGCTTGGAGAACCGGCAGAACTGGCAGGTTCTACTGATCCTTAGATCCAACTCAAACTAACGGCTCAGACATCCGAGAGACAGGACAGAACATCAACCTGGTGGTTCTGTTCACCTGGTGACCAGAACCACCAGAAGAAGGAATTCAGCATCATCTGGATGCTTTTATTGTGAAGGAGTTGGTGTTTTTACCTGCTCAGCAGTTCTGAATTGGTTCTGCTCCTCAGGCCCGAGTCCGGAGTTCTGCTCCTTTCCTCCTCATGTTCCCCTAGAACTCCGACCCAAACAGAACCAGCAGAACCAGGTCTGGCCCAGATTACGATCCACAGCAGCTGATCCAAAACAGAGCAGGAGAACTGGAGAGACCCGGAGACTGCAGCAAGGGGGCGGAGCCTAAAGCTGCTGCAAGGGGGGGCAGTGTGTGTGTGTGTCAGTGTGTGTGTGTGTGTGTGTGTCTCAGTGAAAACATTCAGGTGAGACGCAGCAGGAAGAATTTATTGATGAAGCTCAGTCCATCCTCTTCCTCATCGTCTTCCTCCTGCAGCATCAGGTGTGAATGAATCAGAACCATCCGGGTTCAGGGTTGGGTTGGGTTTTGTTGGGTTGGGTAACCTAATCAGATTGTATTTAAAATGTTTAGTCCAGATTTACCAAAGTTAAATGTTTTCAGATTAAATCAATCTGTTATAAATCATTAACTGAAACAGGAAGTTTCTAAATGATACCTTATAATCAGGTTCAATGATCTGCTGATTAGAAGGTAATTTTATTTATACACACATTTTCAGCAACAAGGCAATTCAAAGTGCTTAAGGACAGCTAGGTGGCGCTGTCTCTACTGGTGTATTCCAGCTGCTGCAGCCTTTAATGGGGAAAACATTCTGCCAACTACACAGCGCCCCCTGGTGGCCGACCTGCTTCTAGTTTTTATAAAATCCTCTGGGAATTACAAAATACAATATTTTTATCTGACTCCCAGATTCAAACACAGGTAACCTGGTTACCAGGTTAGCTGGTTACCAGGTTACCTGTGCCTCTTTTCCGCCGGCTCTATTTCAGCAACCGGACCCGGCTCAGCCTGACCTTACTCCAAAGCAGGGACGGTCTCGAAAAGGCCGGTGGAAATGCTCACAAAGCGAGCCGAGCCGGTGGAAAAGGGGGATAGGTTACCTGGTTACCTGGGTGTCGGGAGGTAAATCTGCAGCAGGAAGCCATGATGGATGCAGAGCTGCATGAAGGTCATGTGATGAAACATCTCAATCCTGATTGTCTGACATCATCAGTCCACTGTCCAATCAGAAGGCTACATCAGAGAACAAAGGCGGGACCTCCAACTGGCCTCAGGTGAACCTGACTTCCTGAGATCACCACCCGACTCCACCTGCTCCGGTGAAGAAGCTTCACTGAAACACAAAGAGTTCATTTCAATAATTCAAAAGCTTTATTGTCCTTTAAAAAAACAACAATCAGCAGGTGTCAGTTACCTGTCCGTGTGAGGGTTCGCTCTGTCCAACCACAGCTCACCTGGAAACACAAACAGGTAGCTCACACCTTCAGCTCCAGTCGACCTGCTGCTCAGGTGTAGCAGGTGTGTAAAGTCCAGGTAACTCACCCTGCTGAAGCTCCTCTGGTTCTGAGCTGAAACACAGACTTTGTGGTCACACCTGATTTTCTACACCTGGATTTCTCAGATGAACCAATGAAACGCTGTTATCTTACAGGTGTCGTCCAGGTGTAACTCCGCCCTCTGGATCAGCAGCTGCCTGTCTACCTGAGCTCTTCTCAGCTTCTGCTCCTGAGCATAATCGGGTGTAACTATAGCAACAAAAAAAGAAAATAATAAAGGTAAAACTTACGTGGAGACTCTGCCCTTTGCTCATCTAAATGCTGATTGGCTGCCAGACGTTGTGCCACGTCAAGCTTCCTGTGAGTTCAGAAATGAGACAGAATGAGACGCGGCGCTGAGCTCTGGGTTCCCTCTGATCCACAGACACTCACCTGACATCCTGGTGACCAGGTGAGCTGTGGGGCTGGGGCAGATGTGGGCGGGGCCTGTTGGGGCGTCGCCTCTGAGGAGAGGAGAAGGAAAACATTTGCTGATTTCTAACATCAGACACCTGAAGCTGGATGGGTGGTGCTACAGGTGAGGTGCTGCAGGTGAGGTGCTGCAGGTGAGGTGCTGCAGGTGAGGTGCTGCACCTGTGTCACAGTCAGGCTGAGCTGCAGAGCTGCAGTCAGACGCTCCACCAGCCGGTCTTGAACACCTTCATCCTCCTGAGGACAACACCACCAACTGGTCATGATGATCTGTGGGCCGATCTCTGATTGGCTCAACTTCTCTCATTCAGCGCATAGCTCAGATCTCAGGGTGACCTTTCACCTCCAGGTGAGACAGGTGCGCTACCTTACAGTGAGAGAGCGCGCTCAGAGCCTGTTTGTAGAGCTCAATGGCTTTCTGCAGCTTCTTCTGCCTCAGGTAACACTCAGCCAGACGCTCACACACCTGGACCTCAGCCAGGCGGTCGCCTGCACAGGTGGAGACACACAGGTAGCACACCTGGTCCTTATTAACAGATACAGGTTACACATCTATCCTTTGTTAGCACACCTTCTCTTGGTACCTGTGTCTCTGAATCCCTGTAGAGCCAGGATGAAGCTCTCTGCTGCCTCCTGGTCATCCCCCAGGTGACTGGAGGCGATGGCCAGGTTACTGAAACATCGAGCCTGATCACCACGGCAACCTTGAGAGCCTGCAGGTACACACACCTGAACGTCACACTGAGAACAGGTAAAGGTCTATTGAGAGGTCAACCCTCAGCAGATTAAGCTTCAAGTGTTTCACAGGAACACCTGAGTTGAACGTTTCCATGGCAACGCTCACCGTAGAGCCGCGCGGCCAGCCGGTGCAACTCCAACGCTGAGCTGAAGTCGCCCGCGCCATTCAGTGCCGCTCCCAGGTTGTGCAGCACTTTGGCCAGCAGGGGGGGGCGGTGAGCTGCAGGCTCCACAGCTCGTTGGAGGCAGCTCACCGCCTCCTGGAAGCACCTGATGCGGCAGTAGGCCACACCCACCGACAGGTACAGCTCACCTGGACAATATCAGGGAAGTTACTGAGCGGCTGCTGCAGGAAGTCTCTGGGTTAGGAAAGGTGATTACCCAGAATGCTCGGGTCGCTGACACTGCTGCTCAAACTCAGACACTCTGTCAGCACGCTGCTGATGTCATCATGGTTGGACAGATCTGACTGAACCATGTGACTTCCTGCCTCTTTAAGGGCAGCGGCTGCAGAGTCCAACATGGAGGCCATTTTATAACTCTCTGCTGCGCGGAGGAAACTCTGCACCGCCTGAGGCCAGTCCTGCAGCAGACATGACACAAAACACCTGGAAAACCACAGAAATCTAATTTACAGGAAAACTGACAGTTGAATATTTCTCATCAGCTTCTGGGTTCTGGTTCTGACCCAATCCTGATCTGGTTCTGGTTCTGACCCAATCCTGATCTGGTTCTGGTTCTGACCCAATCCTGATCTGGTTCTGGTTCTGACCCAGTTCTGACCTGGGTTCTGCTGCAGCAGCGGCCCAGCTCCATGCAGGCGTCGCCCTCACTCCCTCCGTCTCCCTGCGACCGGTAAAGCTGAGCGGCCCGCAGGAAGTGGGCGGCAGCCTCCTGGTACTTCCCCAGTGCATTGTGGGCCAGCGCCGTGTTGAACTGCAGGTCTGGAAGCCGTTCCGCTTTGGGACCGGGCCGGTTCCGGCGCAGGAGGTCCAGTCCTCTCCGAGGTTGGCCCGCCTCCACATAGGCGGCGCCCAGGTTGAAGGAGCAGGCGCGCACAACCCGTGAGTCCTGCAGCTGGACTCACAGGGGCAGGATGGGAAATGGAGTTCTCACACCACCAAAGGACTACAAGCCCCTACACACCACCAGCTAATGGGCCAGCAGTGGAATCTCACCTGTCTGACTCACCTGTGCAGCAGCCTGCAGCGCCTGCTTGAAGCAGCGCAGCGCGTCCTGCGGCCGGCCGGCCTGCAGCGCTCCGTGACCGGCCCATGTCCGGTCCTCCACCTCTCCTGTCGTCTTCTGCTGCCTCCTGTTGCTCCTCTTCACCTGCTCCTCACCTGGAGGAGACTCCTCAGAAGCCATGTTGGATCTGCAGCAGGTGGGCTCACCTGGCTGAGAGGAACAGATGTTTCATTCCTGGAATCTTATTCAGAACCAGAACCCAACCTGATGAGTCACAGCTCCAGGTGACACTCCACAGATGTTCACCAGGTGTGAAGCTGAGCTGACTTAGATCACACAGGGCCAGGATGAGCTGAAAACATCTCTGAAACACAAGGAGCGCCGGGTGTCACCTGTCCAGCGAAGCTATTCTCTCCAGCTGAGCTGAGCTTACCCAGTGAATGTTTGAGCCGTATTTGGACATGCAGCATTTCTAACTGCAGCTGCCATGTTGTGCCTGGAAAACACGGACTGCCCCTTTAATGCCGCCAGCTGACTGTAATCTCCTTTAATTTGCTTGTTTTCATGTAAAGCACTTTGAATTGCCTTGTTACTGAAAAGGTGCTATATAACCTACCTTACCTTATGTAACACCTATGGGCTATGCAGCTAACTGCGGCTACAAGAGCATCAGAAGACGGTTCTTTTAAGGAGCCTGAGGTGTGAATGAAGACAGGATTCAGTAGTTTTAGTTTTGGTGTATATATTAGTGATTTGAATAAAAAAATAATTACAAATGCATAATGAGAGACAAATTGACTCAAAATAAATCAATCCCAACATCATAAAGTTCTTGTCCTTTTTCCTAGCTCGCCATCCTTAGATCCAGAAGAGGGTCTGATCCATCAGGGGGAAAAATCCCAACCGAAAAGGCCAGAAAACCCATTAAGTCTTTTATCAAAAAACAATTATGTGGAACCATACAAATGAAATAAATATTACATTCAAATGCAATTATTAAATTCCTAATAAAGCCATAAACATTTCAATCAGGTTAAATTAACCATAATTTAAATAAAGTAAAACAAAAAGAATATCAATCATATTTCAAACTAATCAATTTAAAGTTAAAAAGTTGAAATCAAAGTTAAAGTGTACTTTCAAAATATCAATCAAGAACAACAAAATAAATTGTCAAATACTCAAGCAGAGTGAGAATAAGAAAAAAAATTAAATAAATACATATACTGCGCAATATCAGCTTAAATGTAGCTACATCCCATTTTGATCAATTTCATTTGAAACTCAGTATCAATACAAAAAGTGCCAGAAGAAAATCAGCAATCAGGTTACCTTCCGGAACAGAGTGGGGTTACTAAACCACAATCCGCTGCGGCAATGCCTGAGGCCCAGCTAACCAACGCCAACGGCTCTAATAAAACAGCGCTCCAATGAGCCATCAAGCAAAAGTTTCATGCTAAAGCAATAGTGCTATCAGATGACAAACTCACCAAAGGATCAAATCAGCGGATACTAGTGATGGGTCCGGCAACACCGATGCATCAGCGCATGCATCAAGCCCACAGACCAAACCCGGGTCGGTGCGCGTGTTGGTTTCAGCAAGTCACGTGACCGATACAGGAACTGTTTGGAAATGGCATTAAAGCACCAAACTGTGTCTATAAGGAAGCGAATCTGTCAAAAGCATTTGCCAAACGAATTCTTGATCTTTTACGGCATCAACTATGGCGCAGCTTCAAAGGAAAGGTTTCCTCACTGTGGGACCGTTTTGATCTCATATCGGAAAATAAATTTGTTTTCATTTTGTTGTTTCATCCGGTTCTTGTCAGTTTCTACTTGATCTGAACCCAAATTCATCTGAAACTGACTCTTAGTTTACTTTCATGTTGTGTTCTGCAGGTTAAGTGTCGCATATGTTTGACTGTCTTATTTAAATAAATCCACCTCCTCAATGCTGAGGCATCATGAGAATGAAGTCCCAGATAAACTCAGATATGCAGCCTGTTGCTCCTCTCGACTTAAATCGAAGCTTAACGCAGTTCTTGGTTTTCAACAGCCATTTATTGTGGACACGTCTTTCTAAGTCCCCCAAAAATGCCGTCAGAACTACAGACAAAGGTAGCACAAACCTAAATCAGTTCACAATAAATGGCGTATTAACATAAATAAAAGATACAAATAAACAAAACTGTCCCTCATTAGCAGCATTGACTCCAGAGGAATAAATCTTAATTTCTTACAGCTTCTTCAGCTTGAATGCCCATGTGGCTCCAAGTGCGCCAGCCAATGCTTCCCTGGGCAACACGTGGTCCGCGGAACAAAACAAAGGTTGACTTGCCCATGTCTGTTCCCAGTAGAAAGTAACCCTCAATAGCCTTTCTTGCAGGACCACCAACATACTTTCGTAGGTAGTAGATCTTTTCACCCACTGGGATGTTCTTTCTTTCAATCAGCATTTGAAATGAAATTTTCCAATCCTTGTACTTGATTGGATCACCATTGAAAACAGCAGGTTCTGGAACTGGTAATCAGTCAATGGACTCTGCTAAAACCTTTGCCAGTACTGCTACTCCATCTTCCTGCGTAGCATTGCTAGTAGGTTGTGCACTTGAGGTGTTGTCTTGTGGTGGTGTAAATGGGTGCGCGCTTGGATTGAGTCTTGAAGGTTTCAACTTAGGCTGAGGCTGGCTTACTGGAATTGACGTGGTCCTTGATTTTTCCACATCATGCAGAAGATCCGATATTTCTTCATCTGAGTCGAGTTCTTGCTCAGTCATGCTTTGGCAACATTCATCTGTTTTACAGCTTCTAAACATTCAAGGTCTCTTTTTCTTCGTTCTAACATTCTTTGGGTTTCAGCATTCTCTGCTTCTTGTTTTGCAAGCCTTTCTTTGTTTTCCAATTCAAGCTCTTCCAGTTTCTCTCTTTCACACTCCATTTCTTCCATCATCTTTAGAGTGGCTTCCATGGCTGCAAGTTCTGCTGCTGCTTCTTGCCTTTTGACAGACAACGTACTCGAATGGCTTGAACGTACACTACCCGATTGTGTGGAAACTTGAGAGGTTGTTGAAGTGAACACAGAGCCAGCTTCACTCCAACCAGCCGATCTCCTTTCTATATCTTTCTCATCTTCCTTTGCACCAGTGTTTCTTTGAACTTGGTTTATAAGTTTTTGTGAAACTGCATCACGTGTCCACTCTGCGACGAGTGTCTCTGTCAGGTGTTTCATAACTTCGCAGCTCTTCGTAGGCTTGCTTCACTTCTCCTGAAGCATGTTGGATTTGAACGATGTAATTGTGCAAACTTGGTTCATCAGGTGCTTCAAGTGATCTTTTAGCTTGTTTAGCAGCAGTTTTCCATTTGTCATAACTGATCTTGAAACGAGCTTGAAGCCTGCTCACCCTTTCTTCATGTAGTGCTTGGCCTTTCTCTGTGAGTTTTCTCTGCCTTACACTTTTCCTCAAGCCTTCTTCTGGAACAGCTTGACTTGTTCTTGCCTCCAAGGGGATTGTATCTGAGGCCTTCTCTTCATGACTCCCCTCTTGCTGCAGCTCCATAGCTCCAGCATCACAGTCTTTCTGCGTGACCATGTCACTGTTCAATTTGTGTATGTACAAAGGGTTTTCTTAACTGTAACTTAAAAAAGTTCCTATATTAAAAATGTAGCTTCAAGCACTAACCTTTCAATTTGTTTATAAACTTAAATTATTTTTTCCTTAAATGAAATTAAATGTAGTGTATCTTTAACACTCTTTAAAAACCACCTTTTATGTGTTTTAAACTTAAATTATTTCTATCTTCAAAGACGAACTTAAATGTGGTATAACAAACACCTTAATCAGAACAATAAATCTTCTTTCGCTTGTTACAAAACAGAAAAAAACTTTCATGTGAAACTAAATTATAACTTGCCTTTAAGGTACCTAAGTTTACCCTTAAATTGTCAAAACACTTGTAATTCACTTAAATAGCTTGGTAACAATTACCGTGCATCAAACAAATACATTTCTTAAACTTGAGCTTGGCTTATATCACAGCAGGTTACCCCCTAAAGCACTTATAGAGTCCCTTTCAAAGTTAGCGAGGTTAATTCACCTCTTCACATTTAACTTATTTTACTTGGTGGCAGATTAACCACGCTGCACTCCTGGACTCTGGCTGCCTCTGGTTCAGGTGCATGCAGCCCGTCTTTTCCTTCACCCCTTAACGGGCTGCTGGTTGACGCTCCGCAGCTGCAACAGGCTCCGCTCTTCCCTCCGCACTTGTCCAGCACGAAGCAGGCAGATCCATTTTAAACAGCGGGTAACTTCCTGTTTCAAAAATTATTATTTTTATTTAAATTTGGCGTTTTATAAAGGAAAAGGTAAATTGTTATCTCTACTGTTAAACATATTGAGTTCATATATTGTTGTTTTGAGTGTCAGTTTGGGGTTTAAGAAGAACAGTTAACGGGGCATACCACTATAGTTCATGAAAGGTTTCCCACGATCTCCGTCGCGCTCTTTCTGTTCGAATCCCGTGTGGGAGAAGGTATGTAGTTTTGTTTTCTGGGGATAATAAGTGTATTTTAAATATAAGTATTATGTTTTTGTAAAATAATGTGCTTTTCGGCATTCAAACTTTGTTAAACAGGCGCTGTGAAGCACCGTGCAGAGAAAGAGCCTGTTTTTGACTTTTCTTTTTCTGCTGTTTAATGCAGGAATATTAAAGGTGCCTTCAAGATCAGCTGTTGTCTGGCTGTTATTCCCACAGACACAACGCAGATTCAATTACGCTACAGCAGCATTGACTCCAGAGGAATAAATCTTAATTTCTTACAGCTTCTTCAGCTTGAATGCCCATGTGGCTCCAAGTGCGCCAGCCAATGCTTCCCTGGGCAACACGTGGTCCGCGGAACAAAACAAAGGTTCCCTCTCCACATTTGAATATACACTTAACATAAATTCAATAAAATTACCTCACAGTTAAACTTAATGTTTTATATTAAATAAAATCTAACTACTGCCACCTTAAACCAAAACACAAAAAAATAAATAAACCAGATGCAGTTGTTTTGACAGCAGCTACACACCCATTCTACAAATTACTCAATAGGGTATAAGCCACGGACTTCCGTTTTAGCACTTCCGCATTTTTTTTCCACATAGCTGTATTTGCCCACAGTAACCTTTAACGACGTTTATCGGATTATTGAAGTAGCTTCAACAACTCCGACGTCAAAAAAGGACAAGGGATTACAAAAATGAATCATAGAGGCATTAGTTTATAAAAGTGGAGGCAAACCTAAATTTACCATTTTAAAAACAAAAAGCAGCAGGAGGATGTAACTTCATAACCTCATTTTCTAAGCAGAATCTCAGAGGGAAAAAAAGAGAAATTACGTTGTGTAACGCAAGAACAGATTATAGCAGCCAAGTGGAAAAATTCACTCTAACGTGGATAATAATGATGAAACAGCAAAGGTAGATAATATATTTGGGATTCGGGAAATACGTGATTTGCACCATTTGTTCTGTGGGTTTTTTATGTGGGTCGGTGCCACTTAAGGTTTTGGACCTTAATCTGAC
>NW_006800662.1:93303-95854 GCF_000485575.1 Poecilia formosa | reverse complement strand
CATCTAAAAGTTGCAGGACAGAGGCCCTTGAGGACTGGAGTTTGACACCCCTGTCACGAGAGGACCCAAATTTGGGTCCTCTCGTGAATGACAGGTTAAGGCCCAATTGATGAACATCCACTGATCTGAAAACAGGTTTTGTTCTTGGGTTTCAATGTAGAGTATTTATTTATGCTGTGTAATAACTTTAAAAACTAAAGGTAACTACTTCACGGATTTCGCCTATCGGGTTATTTTCGGCACGCAGCCCCTAAGAAAAACAAAGGTTCACTGTAAATATAGCGTTTACTTCATTTTTTTTTCTACAGCAGAACTTTTGTCAAAAAAGCTTAACAGGCTAAATTTCAAAATGTTGTAAAAACTTTTTTTTTTTTTAAATAAAAATTTGTGGGGGAAAAAACAGTCCACATGCATCCTCATTCCAAACACATTCACTTAAATTTCCACTTTATGGTTCATGTTCACATGATTTATTGACTGTATATCAAATATATTTTAAATTTAACTGAAGATATGACATAATGTAATATACAATAAAATACAATGACTTAAATCTTATTGTATAGACTAGGTCATCAAATCACGACGTTGCCTGTAGTGATTATTAATGTCCAGCAGGTGTCAGTATTGAGTGACACAGTATCGACACAGAATCGACACAGTTTTGCTATGTGTCGAAACGATACCTGACGCCTCATCTACCCATCACTAGTGGATGCAAAGATTTGCATAAATTTGCCAGGAAGACGCCAAACAGCAAGTCACAATCACAGTGGAACAGGTGATGAAATTCAAACTGTGCGCTGGAGCCAAGTCCACCTCGCTGCAGCAAACAGAAAGGGGCGGGAACGGACCGCTGTCAGTCTCTTACCTTATTTGGAAATGGGACCATTGCACTCCAGAAGTGAAGGGGGCGCTATTTCCTATACTTCCATTTGTATTTTATTTTGAAATCTGTGATATATTTTCACCTTTAGGAAGGAGTTTCACTCTCAATGTATTTGAACTTCTCTCTTTTATTTACTTTAGCGCAGCTCACAGTTTTTAACAAATTCTGTAGCTTTTGGTGTACTTCTGAATCTGCTCCTTAGTCGCATCTTTTCGGTCCTGCTACTGCCTCTAGTGGCGTGGGGATGGTAATACAACTAATATAATTACATTACTAAATTTAGTTACATTACTAAATCAGAATACCAAAGTCAAATCTATATATTTCCATCAATTATGGGAGGAACAAATGACATAAAGACACATGAAAAACAACATGATCAACTATAATAAAAATACCATTCACAATGTATATGTAAGAAATTTAATTGAGCAAAAGTCAATAAACAAATGAATTAGGTACAGAAGAATAACAACCCAGGTTGTTACAACCAGGATTGTTAAAGATATAAGCAACAATTCACATCTTTGTTTTTACAGTGCNTTCTCCAGACTGAGCCAGGGAATCTGGACCTTGGTAGTTTTCCATGAAGAAAAGCCAGGATGTGTTTATTGGGGGAAGTTGTGCGCCTGTGTGTGTGTGTGTGTGTGTGTAATACCTTGTGGGGATGATTTTCCTGACACATACCACGTCGTGGGGACCAATTGCTCCTTGTGGGGACCGGAGCCTGGTCTCCACAGGGGGAAACCCTGTTTTTGGGTCAGGGGTCAGATTTAGGCCTAAGGTATGAATTGAGTTTTGGTTGGTTAGGGTTAGGAAAAGGGTAAAGGTCAGGTTTAGGCTGTAGAAATGAATGGAAGTCAATGGAAAGTCCCCACAAAGATAGCAACACAAACATGTGTGTGTGTGTGTGTGTGTGTTTGTTATATAACCCTCTTTGCGAGAGCCGGCTGAGTCCTGAAGGAGCCGGTTCTGTTCAGATTCTGACTTGGTTCTGAGCATGCTCAGTAGTGCTCAGGTTAGTCGTTGATCTTAAACCAACAGAGGCCTGTGCTGCAGCGTCTGCAGCACAGGCCTCTGTTGGTTCTGCTTATGACTCTGGATCCGTTTGTGTTTTCCAGCCAAGTGTTCAGGATGTGGACCCGGATATCGCAGCCCGCTGGACGCCATGAAGGGTGAGTGGAGGTCTGGACCGGGCCAGAACTGGGCCAGCTCTCTGGTTCTGGAAGTCCAAACAAACCAAACAGTAAAAACAGTCAACCAGAAACTTCAAGAAAGTTCAACAGGAAAAACAACTGGAGGGAATTTCAAAATAAAAGTTGTCCGGGTTCTGGTTCTGGTCCAGTCAGAGGTTCTGGTTCTGCCTGCAGGGCCCCGTGAGCGGATCGTCTACCTGCCTTGTATCTACCGGAGCACCGCAGTCCAGAAGCCCGACTATCTGGCCACGGTGGACGTCGACCCCGAGTCGCCCACATACTGCCAGGTAGAATCCAACCAGAACCACAACCCGGTTCTGCTGGACCCATCTGTCTTCTGTCCTTCTGATTCTGTTTTCCTCTCAGAACTCCTCTGGTTCAACCTCAGAACCTCAGCCCAGCTCAACTCTAGGTTCTGTTAATTTCTGGTGGTTCTGATGGTTCTGATGGGTTCTGATGGTTCTGA
>NW_006800662.1:88913-92956 GCF_000485575.1 Poecilia formosa | reverse complement strand
CTTAAAGACATAGTCAGTGTTTTCAGCAAAGTTGAGCTGACTGTCCAGGAATGACTCGAGGTATTTAAAATTTGCCACAGTTTCAGCAGGTTGGCCATCGAGTGAAACTGGAACCACTTCCAGGTCTTATTTATGTCATTTAATTAGCTCTACTTCCTTAAGAAAATGAAAAGGTATGTTCTTTTGTGAGGGACTTTATCTTTTACTGTTCCAGTAATGCCAGAATTAATAGTAAATAATAAAGACTTTGGTATTCTGATTTAGTAATGTAACTAGTTAGTTGTATTACCACCCCCACGCCACTAGAGGCAGTAGCAGGACCGAAAAGATGCGACTAAGGAGCAGATTTAGAAGTACACCGAAAGCTACAGAACTTGTTAAAAACTGAGTTGCCGTGAAGTAAATAAAAAAGAGAATTTCAAATATATTCAGAGTGAAACTCCTTCCTAAAGCTGAAAATATATCACAGATTTCAAAATAAAATAAAAACGGAAGTATAGGAAATAGCACCCCCTTCACTTCCGGAGTGCAATGGTTCCATTTCCAAATAAGGTAAGAGACTGACAGTGGTCCGTCCCGCCCCTTTCTGTTTGCTGCAGCGAGGTCCTTCTCGGTAGATGCTGGGCTTTAAATAAGTTGGCAGAGTTTGGGGCAACACAGGAAGTGGGCCCACAAAAATAAAAGTCTTGACTAATTGCGGGTTACACTTACTTTTCTTTTTCTGTCTTGCTCTCGGTGAAGGCAGACACTTTTCCTTCTGCTCCCTCCCTGCCCTTGCCTGCCCTACTTGCTCTGTTTTTCTCTTTTTCTATATTTTTGGAGCCTTTCTTTGCACATCCTCCAAATCTACAAATTATTGATCTGGTCAACTGGTCTCTCAATGCAATTGATCAAATTTTCGACGAGAAGTCTGGGCACAGGAGAGCCTCCTGTCCTGCAGGGACAGACCCGGCGGGATTCAGCCTGGATTTATTCATGATAACAGGATTTCTGCTGTTTGGAGCTTGCGGATTCCTGGATTATCCACAAATTTGTGACGGACTTGGCTGAACTAGCAAACACTCAGACTGTTGGTGTGGACAGAGATGCAAGTTGGATGTGAGTCTTGCTGAGACTCGCAGCCCAGCTGAGGACTCTAAATCTCACTAAAGGGATGGAAGCGGTCTTAGAGAAGCTGCTAGTTTCGGTTCAGTGGAACAACCAAACTAATTTGGATAACTGGGAACTGAGATGTATTGGAGAGACTTTAGGGAAGATTGAAATTTATAATCTAACTAAGACATTCTGTATCTGAATTAACTTTCCCCGTGTGGCCTTGGAAGGGCTGCATATCCAATCTCCTTGAAGATATGTAAACATCACGCTCCTTTCCTCCTCACCCCCTCCTGTATCCATGCAGCTGTGGAGCTGAGCGCTCCCAAGGACATTCCTAGATAACAACACCTTATCGGACTTTGCTGGGAGGCTAAGCAACGTGGTTTCATGGCCCTTTGACGTCAACCGCCTTCACTCATGTCTTTGTTTTGCCCTTTGTTTTGTCTGAATGTTGCCATTTGCCCTAATCTCTTTTCCTCTTTTTTGTTTTATTTTGTTAGAAACTATGGAGTACTCACTTTTAAGCCAGAAAAGGGTTATTTTAGTTTATTAGTAATATTAGAAATTGTGGAGTACTTACTATTTAGATCAATATTATACAGCCCAGAAATGGAATCAGAATTAGAATTAGAATAACTACTAACATAGAATCCAGAAATACTTAGTTACTTTTATGTTACTACTTTTTAGAAACTGTGACTACTCACTTTAGCCCAGAAAAGGATTTAGAACAAACTTTGAATTTAGACCAATTGTAACCCACGTGACCGCCATGACCCACCCACCTTCCCTTTCAGCTCTGGATCCTCATGTGTATTTCCGGGTTTCCATTATGCTGCTGCTCACTGTTGGTTGTGGTGTCGGTTGTTCATACAACAATCAGAAATTTCCAAATCGACTCATCACTGAACAATTTAATCCCCAAAACTTGAGGATTTGTTGAGGATTTGTTGACGCCTGGTATGCCTTCCTGATGAGAACCAGTTAACATTGCATCCATCTCCTCAGACAATCCGTTACGACGGTCAGGGTTTCCCCCCCCTTCATCGACTCACTTGGTGACGGAGGATGGCGAGCTACCCACACACCATCTGGTGGTAGGAAAACGAAACGACACACTTTACACAGGAAACAAACTAAATTCTAAGGGAGTATTCAAAGGAAAAGAACTATTCTCCCTTTGTTCGTGGACTTATTTTGGGCTCTATTAGGATTTGAAGTATCACCGATTATTATTATTATTATATTTTGTTGGTTGCTTTGTTTTTCCCTCTCCTCTTGTTTCTCTTGAGCAATTTATTTTTGTTTTGTTATTATTATTATTTTTGTTGTTGTTTGTTGCTTTTTTTTTTCCCTCTCCTCTTGTTTCTCTTGAGCAATTTATTTTTGTTTTGTTATTATTATTATTATTATTATTATTATTATTATTATTATTATTATATTGCCACTGCAATAAATAGCAATATAAACAAACCTCTTTTCATCAGTTGCATCAATTATCCTCCCCAATCATGACTCCATGCTGTACCTACTTCTGATTCTACAAAGTGGTTAACACTAAACCTTGCAGTCAGACTTATGCATTTACCAAGAGCGTTACCCAATACTACATCATCATTATTTAGAAACTGTGGAGTATTCACTTTTAATCCAGAAAAGGAATTAGTTTAGTCGCTCTTTAGCTTATTTGATCAGAAACTGTAGAGTACTCACTATTTAGATGCAGAGACCAGAAGCCCAGAGGAAACTTGTGGATCAACATTATTAGATTACTTTTTAGACTCCAGTTTTCCGAAATGGAATTAGACCAGAGGAAACTTGGCAACCCTGAACAGGAGCACCTAGTTTACAGACTTTAGATCAACATTCATTAGATTCTTTTTCTTCTTTTGCTCTTTTTCTCCTTTTTCTTTCCTTTGGTTTGTTATTTTGTTTGTATTTTCTTTTAATTAATGTAAAGCACTTTGAATTGCCTTGTTGCTGAAAATGTGCTTTATAAATAAAATTACCTTACCTTACCTTTGGCCTTTAATTATGCTAAGCTGGATAATTATTGCTTTTATTATTTATTTTATTCTGTCTTTGTGTTTTTATTTCTCGTACTTTGCTGTTTTTTGCCAATCTATTATGTTGGATTATAGTGCTATATAAATAAAGATTGAATGATTGACGCAGGGCTGCTCCGATAACTGCGAACGGATTCAAAAAGGTTTTTTTAAAAATAAATAAATAAATAAAAAATAACATTTTGTTCCTAAACACAGACCATAATAACTAACCACAGCTTACCATCTGGTTAACCAGATGATCACCAGAAACTCACCTGCTACTGAATGTGGTGCTTCCCACCTGGTCACAGATGGAAACTTCTTGAAACAAGGTAGATCGGAAACAGCTAGCTGACATTCTACCGACA
Organism: Poecilia formosa; assembly: GCF_000485575.1. Classification (NCBI taxonomy): domain Eukaryota; kingdom Metazoa; phylum Chordata; class Actinopteri; order Cyprinodontiformes; family Poeciliidae; genus Poecilia; species Poecilia formosa. The sequence continues at coordinate 89,445 of NW_006800662.1, read as the reverse complement.
CTGTTAGTTTGGTTCGGTTGCTATGGTAACCGAAAAGCGTAGACATCGAAAAATTAAATTACCATTTGATCTAAGTCGTTTTACGGAGAAAGAAATGCTGTCTTTCCTGTTCTGGGGATTAATGAGGCTTTAAAATTAGTTTAAAATTCGCGTTGACTGACAACACAGAACTACGCAGACCAGAATCCAATGCGGCAATCTTCTGGCCAATAGCAGAAACGATAGGCTGATGATTGGGAAGATGGTTTCATAAAATTCAGAAGATTGTAGGACCAATAAGAAATGGAGGAATAAATAGAAAGGAAGAAAGAGTGATAACAAGGTTAAGATTTGGACATTCAGGACTTAATTATACACTTTTTAAAATTCAAAAGCACAAAACTGACAAATGTGATTACTGTGATAAATATGAAACTATAGAGCATGTTATATTAGAATGTCATAAATATGAAAAAGAGAAGATAAATGAGGAGAGAGTTTGAAAATGAATAATACCCCTTGTATACATTAAACATTTTAGAATCAGACAGAT
>NW_006800662.1:75305-87299 GCF_000485575.1 Poecilia formosa | reverse complement strand
TCAAAATCAAGAAAATGTGTAGTTTTTAAAATATGTAGGCTATAATTTAACACCAAACGCATATATCCAGGGTTTCCCCCAGTAAACCTGCTCAGCCCGGCGCTCCGCCGTGTTTTTGTATTAAAGATGTTAAGTTGACAGGAAACGTAAAAATATTACTGGGTAATTATATGTTACAGGAAAACATCTCCAGTGAAACGCTATTTAAACCCACAACTATAGAATCTTAAAAACAACAAATTAAAAATACAATTTAAATGAATATCAATTATTTGCACTTCTGTTTAATCCAAATTAAGTCAGCGGCTCCATCGGCCCCCAGGGCTTCAGGGGCCATAAATGCTGATATTTTAACACAGATACATAAATGTAACATTTATTTATTGAGATGATCAATGCTGCTGAATTTGATTTAATGGTTTCAGCATAAATTATTTTAAATTGGTTAATATTTAAATGTAAGATTTTAAGGAGCTGGTAGGTTTACTTTGTAAAAGTTCAAAGAACAATATTCATAGTTAGACTGTTTTGTTACCATAGCAACAATCTGATGCTGTGAGTTTAATCTTTTGTTCTGTTTGTTCACAAATACAAATGAATAAACTGGATTATAACTGATTGTTTTTAGTTTGGGCAGTTAAACTCCTCCTCCTCTCCCAGATTAAATGTAACACAGAAGCTGTTAGAGGTGCTGATGGGGCCCCTCAGTCAGATTCTGCTCCAGGCCTCATGCAGCGTTGGACCGGCCCTGCAGGATGAGTTAAATCTGCTGCACTAAGCAGAGATGCGCAACAAACAGGAGATTTAATTCAATGCTGCTAATGTGGCTTTAGCAGCTCTGACATTTCATGTCTGTTGAGTTTTAATAAGCGACACAGAAACTGTTCTGGTTGCTGGAGTTTATGGGACGAGTTTCTCAGATCTCCTCGCTCATTAACTCTGGCTGACTAAGTGGACAAAGCATCTGATATGGTTTGATGCTTCGTGTAACCGGAAGAATAATAATAAAATAAAATAAAAGCAGCGTGAAAGCTCCTCACTGGGCTGAACCTGCAAGATGGGGTTAGCGCTGGTTTGTTAGCCGCTAACGCTCCAACCAACCAGGATCACAGACATGAACTTTACAGGGCAGACAGCGCCACGTTATTCCTGTGGTTCACACAGAGCTGCTCAACCAGAGCTAACACGGTGGGTTTAAACTCCTACCTTGATGTGGAGTTCTCCAAAGAATCATAATTCCTCACAGTGGTTGATGTAAATATCCATACAGGTCAGCCTGGGTCCAGTTTGAGTGAAAAGAGGAGCGCCTGATCCGCGCTGAGGTAAACTTAAAAGATCAAGCAGCGGCAGCGCGCTGAGGCTCCAGCGGTGTGATTGGTCCGCTCTGCCGGCNTTCTGGTTGTGGACTCATGCTGAATATGACCCTCTCGGGCCATTGCAGTTTTATTCAGATCATGTTCTGTTGATTCATGTGTGTTCTTGATTGTGGACTGGTTCTGCTGCGTATCTGACCGCCTTTAGTGTTGGAAAGTTCGGTTCTTTTCAGAGAGTAGACTCTTTTGGCACGGCTCCCAAAGAAGAGCCGATTCTTTCGGCTCCCAAACGTCTCAGATTTTATCCTCACCTGCCTCATATTTTAGCTTTACTGGGCAAATATGAATGTTTTTTATATTAATAAATCTTTTTTGCACTCAATGTTTTATGAAAAGCCTTGTATTTGACTAATTTGATGTGTTCGCCCTGAAAACAGTCTTGGTTTTGTGTAACATCTAACTTTTAATTTTTTTTCTTTAACGCAAAAACAAATGAATACAAAATGAATTCAAAAACCATAATAATAATTTGTTATGTAATACCTTTATATGATAAGTGTGATGTGATTTTTGTGAAGCACTTTGTGATTTTTATCAGTGAAATGTGCTGTACAAATAAATTTTACTGAACTAGTTTAAACTGCAGCCAGATGCTGCTTTATTTAAAGGTGTCGGTCAGATTTAGGGGTCTCCTCCTCACTGCTGTCTACTGACTGAGGGGATGGACTCACCTGGCCTCTCCCTCTGTTTTCACAAAAAGGTATGATCCCATGTCCTCATGTGATTGGCCACAAGGCTGCTGTGCTGCCAGTCAAAGCTTAGCTCTGCTGTGAGCGAGGTAGAGCCACTGAGAGTGAGAGCTGAGCATCAAAAGGAAAAAATCTTCTGCATTAGTTGTGATCCAAAATGGCTGAATGGTTTCAGAGAAATTAATGTTCTGGTACCGGGACCGGTTACTGAGGTGTGTTTGGGTTCTGTTCTCCTCCCAGATGAGCGTCTCACAGCAGAGCAGATGGACGAGCAGAGGATTCAGAACGTGGCTTATCAGTACCTTTGCAGGCTGGAGGAGGCTAAAAGGTCAGTGGTCAGAGCCAGAACTGGGCCTGGTGCCTCCATGTGGGGGTTTTCTCACTGGGACCCGTTTCCTGCCCAGGTGGATGGAGGCGTGTCTGGGGGAGGAGCTTCCTGCCCCGACTGAGCTGGAGGAGGCGCTGCGTAATGGAGTCATTCTGGCCAAACTGGGTCAGCACTTCGCTCCGACCACCGTGCCACTGAAGAAGATCTACGACCCAGAACAGTTCCGATACCAGGTTCGGTAGTGGTTCTGTTCTGGTCTGGTCCAGAGACCACAACATGATGATCTGAGGTTTTTGTGTTAATAGTTCAGCATTTTACTGTGAATGTCTTTCAACTGTGGATACAAGCATTAGCATGCTATCCCCCCAGGTCGCACCCTTTTCATATTTCTCATCAGTCACCTGGATTTCAGGATGATGGTCATTTTTCAAGATGGCGGACAGCTTAGCCCTTTAAACCAGCTATTGCCATAAAATGTTTCCCATTTTCATGACTTGGATTAACTTTATGTCACATCTTGTTTTAGTCGTCTGGTTCATGAAACGTTAAAGTGATAAAATGCAGCAGAATCAGAATCGGAGGACTCTGCTGTTAGCGAGTCTCAGACCAGGAAGGAGGAGAAGAAGAAAGACCAATGTCTTAACGTTGGCATTAGCTTCTGCTAAGTTTTTCTATGTTTAGTGGCGTTAGCTTCCGGTAACTTTTTATGTGTATAGCAGATTAGCATTAGCCGAGGTAAAATTGTTGTTTGCTGATCAGTGAACTTAACTTTTTGGTTAGCTGTGGCTACTGCTAGTTTTAGTACAAACATATATTTACCATTGCAACCATGAGAAAAGTCCACCAGGAAAAAAGTCAAAATCAAGAAAATGTGTAGTTTTTAAAATATATAGGCTATAATTTAACACCAAACGCATATATCCAGGGTTTCCCCCAGTAAACCTGCTCAGAGGAGCGCCTGATCCGCGCTGAGGTAAACTTCAAAGATCAAGCAGCGGCAGCGCGCTGAGGCTCCAGCGGTGTGATTGGTCCGCTCTGCCGGCTTTAAATGCATAAACTATTAACTGATCAGAGCAGATTTGTTTTTAGGAATAAATCTGCTGCGCCAGTGAAAAGTTCAGAGCCACACAGATGCCTGCAATCCGGCTTTAAGCTTAGCCCAGCCCTTAGCTTGCTGGAGGGGCTAGTAAAGAATGGCGGCCGCCAAACTTGTGATACACTACCCTGTTCATCCAATTAGCAATTTTAGTACAAAAATTTTATTGTCATGATGATGTGGCCATCTTGAAAATCGGGATTCATCTTGAATGTTTCAGTGGCTGGCTGTTTTTCAGGTAAGCTAACCCCTGAGCCAGGCCAGGTTCTTCTGTCCGCAGGTGAAAGATTGAGTTGAATTATTGAATCATGCGCCATTCGACCAGAAAACCTGGCTGTCATGCAGCCTTGGGTTTCTAACAAGTTCTGGTTCCGGTCCAGAAACCAGTCAGAACAGATTCCTCTAATGGATAACATTGATCTGTGCAGGCTGTGGGTCTTCAGTTTCGTCACACTGACAACATAAACCACTGGAGGAACGCCATGACGACCCTGGGCCTGCCTGCGGTCAGAGAACCTTCACATGATTGGTCGCTGCTTGGTCAGCTGATCAGCTTCACAACTCATGATTGGCTGTTCATGTTTCCAGATCTTCCATCCTGAAACTACAGATGTCTATGACAAGAAGAACATGCCCAGAGCAGTTTACTGCATCCACGCCCTCAGGTACACCTGCCGTCCGTCCGTCCGTCCATCCGTCTGTCGGTGGGCTCACCTGTCTGTCTCTTGTCTCTGCAGCCTCTACCTGCACAGACTGGGCTTGGCTCCACCTATTTATGACCTCTATGGAAAAGTAAAGTTCACAGGTAAATGTTGACAGACAGGTGAGTGTTGGACTTGGGTGTGTTTTCCAGGTAGCATCAGCAGCCAGCTTGAGTCTTGGTGTATATTTGGACCAATCAGAAAGCAGCATTGGTGACATGTGACTCTGCAGATGAGGAGATCAGCAACATGGAGCTGGAGCTGGATAAATACGGGATCCAGATGCCGGCCTTCAGTAAGATTGGAGGCATCCTGGCCAACGAGCTGTCTGTAGACGAAGCCGCAGGTAGGAGCACTCCGATTGGCTGGGAGCTCCCAGGTAGAGGTACGGGACTGACGCCATGCTCCGCCCTCAGTGCACGCAGCCGTGGCGGCCATTAACGAGGCGGTGGACCGAGGGGAGGTGAGCGGCACGGCGGCGGCTCTGAGGAACCCCGTGGCGCTGCTCTGCGACCTGCAGGAGGCGCTGATGGCCGCCTACCAGGAGGCTCTGAAGGAGGCCAGGAGGAGGAAGGCGCAGCGAGCGGTTCACCAGGTCAGCCGTGAGTGGTCGAAGACGGAACGCTGCCGTCCAATCAGCTGCTGGTTCTGACCTGAGTGTGTGTGAGCAGGAAGGCCGGGAGGACAGAGACATGTATGAGGAGTTCCTGAGCCGCCGGGAGATCCAGGAGCTCATCGACGGCGTCAACGGTGAGAACATCGCAGTTTGACCCAGACCGCCATCACAACAGGAGAGAAACGGGGAAACAAAGATAACTTTGGTCAAAATGAGACAATCAGGACATTATCAGAAAATGACAAAATATGATTTGAATGAAAACCAAGACATGATTAATTTAGTCTGCAATGATTCCCCCCAAAAAAACCAGAATCAGTGAAACACCAACATCCACCCCTTCTTTTTACTGCGATTTACAGCAGCCAGCTGTTGGCCGAAAATATTTTAACCCTTTTCTGATTTCAACTGTTTTGGATTCTAAAGATATTTATATGAATAATTAATTTCAATTAATTTGATTCAGTTCTAATTCCTGGAGTTACAAACTGGAATTGAGATTAAACTCAATAAAATCACAAAACACTTGGTTGGTCCTGCCGGGCCCTGGTTGGTCCTGCCGGGCCCTGGTTGGTCCTGCCGGGCCCTGGTTGGTCCTGCCGGGCCCTGGTTGGTCCTGCCGGGCCTCGGTTGGTCCTGCCGGCCCTGATTGGTCCTCCCTGTGTGTGGCAGTGCGGTGTGCGGTGCAGCAGGTGGACGAGGCTCTGGACGCTGCCAATGAACTCTCTCTGCTTGCTGCGCTGCAGCAGCCATGTTTGGCCCTCCGGGGCCTCTGTGGCTCCAACGGTACCTGGTACCTGGATCAGCTGCTGGAGGACCGTCAGCAGAAGGCGCTGGTATAAAACGCACTCTGACGTTCTGGGTCCAGATGTTCTGCTTACCTGTGGCTCACCGTTCTGACCTCTGACCCCTGACCCAGGACCTGGGCTCCACGGATCCTCTGGAGCCAGCCGAGCTGCAGGAGAGCATCACTGCTGCCAACCAGGAAGCTCAGAGCGCCGCGAGACGTAAGTCCTGTTGCTGCAGGAGGAAACACCTGCTCACCTGTCTCACTCGTCTCACCTGTCTCCCAGTTCTCCTGGCGGTGCAGAGCGTCAACGCGTCGCTGCGGGGAAGTGATCCCAGGCGCACCATCAGCTGCTTGATGAACTCTGACCTCCAGCTGCCTGAAGTGTTTCCAGCTGCGGCGGCGCTTTACCATCGGGAGCTGCAGCTGCTGCAGAGACGCACCACTCAGGTAGACACACCTGGGTCCCACCTGGTCCAGCAGGAAGCGGGTCAGTTCTGTTGGTGTCACATTTTGTCAGGTTTGCTTTACTGTGCGATTCCCCACTTGAAAGGGTTAGTCTCTACAATGAAACTTTTAACTGGATTTCACTCAAAGAGCCTCTAATTTCGCTGATCCATCTTTATTTTTGTATGATGGTTACCATAGTGATTTGGCCTTTCAGCCACATGGGTGAAAAACCTCAAGAGAAACAAACACATCCATTACATTCTGAAATTAACAAGATAAATGCATTGTGATAAAGATTTCCACCCCTTTAGACCAGTTATTCCAAAAGTATAATAAATAGCAAATATTTTATAGTAAAATTCAACACCAATAAATAAATTAGCATATGTATCAACATTTTGTGAAATATATTTTCATAGTCAAACATTCTGACCAACATTTATTCTTTTTCTTTTTTTAGTCTCATTTTTTTCACTTTCTACTTCAATCAATAAACACCAAGTGTATTTTTTTATTTTTTTACTTACTAACTTGACTTCAATAAGATTAAAACTATTAGGTACAACAATCAGTCCATGTGCTGCTCCAATGAGATTCAGGAAATGAGCAACAGCTTTGTGAGGCTCGCCGGCTGTCCTTCAGTTTGTAGAAGTTCTGACTTTACATGCTACCAGCACTGCTTGCTCCAGTAGCAACAAGTCAGCGTGGAGCCGGGGGGCGGGGCTAATGACCGGGCCCTTTATACCCAAATAATAAAGCTCATTATAATTTAACTTTACAACATAGACATGCCTGTAAAAGTGGAGCTAACGAGTTTCACCACCACAGAGAGCGACTCTGTCATTCTGAAATCCATCTGACATGAAGTACAACAAACCAAGAGAACAGAAACATCAGGCTGCTGGTCACTAACGATGAAACGACACAAAGTCAAATCAGTCCAGAACCACGGAGAGCGATCGGATCATGTTGACACTTCATCAGTTTCAACTCAGAGCCTGGAGCAGCTAGCAGCTGCTGAAGCTCATCGTTGCCGCGTTGAGCCGGGGACGCGGCGCCTCGTGCTCCTCTGGATGTTTGTAACTCGGCGCGGATCGCGGGAACTGGACGATCTGGAAGATGGTCTGCCAGCAGAGGCGGAGCCAGAGGTGGTCCTGGCCCCCTTCGGCCCCCCCAACTTTAAAAGTCTAGCTCCACCACTGTCTGCCAGGCGGCTCCAATGTACCTTACCTATAAACGCCATGCTGCTGTCTCGGCTCACAACGCTCAACCAGAACTGTTAAAAACGCGACTATAACTCAGCCTTCAGTCCCTGACATCACCGCTGTACCACCGACAGAGAAAAGGGGAGGTGAGCCTGGCGGCTGGGCTGATGCAGTTTATAACTCTCACTTTGTGAATATGTTAGAGTTGCTACCTGAAACTCTCCCGGCTCCCTGGCTGGGCTGGCAGGTTTCTGAATCGCTGCCAACAAAAAACTGCTTCATCTCCAAGACCACGAACAAAAGATGTGTCCAGTTTAGCTTTTCCCCCATCCTGTTCACTTGCCGCTCCATGGAGCTCCACTCCTGTTAACTTGTAAAAATATTCTAGTTTGCAGTCTGTTGCCAAGAAACTGATGATGACGTTGGTGGACGGCTGGTGACAAGTTTTACCCAGAATGCACTTGGAGACAATAAGGACGACCCTCTTGTAATTTTGTATGTCATAAAGTTTAAATGTAAATAAAGTCAGTCATGTAGGGTCCGTGTATTTTCAGGCAGTTCGTTTTTTTGTTAAGCCAAAATCGGAAATCGGATTTGTGGCTCGTTGTCCGATTTCCCATTCAGTGCACAAAACAACAATGGAAAACACGGATAACCAGCGCTCCATTTCGATTTTCATCATTTCATTTTTGACAAGCGGTCTGATCCAGAAGTTCTCTCTGCTCCGCACACTTAGTTTTTGTAAACTGTCCAAATCGGCATGTAATTAATTTGATCATGACACCTTCACACAGAAAGCCTTATGCTATATGAAGCTAATGGCTGCTAAATGCAGCTTCCAATTCAGTAAATAGCTAAAGGGCTAGTCCGCCCAATTTTTACCAACCTTTAATCTGCTCTGATTTAAAAAGACTCTTAAATCGCGACTAGAACATTCTGCCCGTCATTCAAACCCTTTAGTTTTTCCTTTCTGAATAGCATTAGCATACCGATTATAATCCGGTATGTCATGAACAAGCATGCAGAAAAGGTTATCCAGAATATAAAAATGTATCCATTTCTACCAGGAAATGTTTGAAATAATGTGCCAAATATATTATTGAAAGCTTAACTAAATAAATGTTTGCCTACGGAAGAGGATTTGGGAAAGAAAACCGGTCATCATTCTGACTTTAATCTAAAAAATATCTTGCACATCAGTTGGTGTTAGAAAAATGTCATAGGCCCTTCATCCTCTTCTGTGGTTTAGCACACAGTATTTTTTAATATTTTTATAAGTGAGGTATGTCTGTCGAATTAGAAATGAAAACCTTTGTCCCCTTCATGAGACTATTACAACTTATTAGACTCAACTGACTAAACATAATGAACAACTTTTGAGTTGATTATTTCCATTATTTCTTATCTCTGGATTTATAAGCAAGAAACATTAAAAGAATTATTTCATATTTAATTTGTATCAACCTATATGTAGCCAGAGCTTTAAACTCAAATCTTACAAAATAAACAGACAAAATGTTTTCATAAAAATGTATTTATTACAATAACATACAAGCAGATATTCAGCCAATGTTTGGGGAATCATGAAAAAATATTCCTGTAATTTAAGTGTACAGCGATCCCTCGTTTTTCTTTGTGGCGTTCTGAAAATAACCACGATAAGTGAAATCCGTGAAGTAGTTACCTTTAGTTTTTACAGTTATTATACAGCATAAATAAATACATTGAAACCAAAGAATAAAACCTGTTTTCAGATCAGCGGATGTTCATCAATCGGCCTTAATGTGATCCGGAGTCGTGGCATTAAAGCGTCTCCTCCAACCTGCCCCGAGATTCACAGCTGGATCTACGGCAGGGCGACGGATCTGAGCCTCCGGTCGGGTTCTGCTGCCTCTGGCCAGTTTTATCCATCAGGCATTCAAAGTTTTCAGCTTTCATCTCCTGAATGGCCAATCTGTACTTAGCCAATCAGGACGCAGAACACAACGCACTGTGAAAAAAAACTGCACAAAACAATCCGTGAAGCAGCGAGACGGCGAAAGGTGAACCGACTTATAGCGAGGGATGACTGTATAAAAGATGAGGAGACAGTGAAGAAGACGATGTCGGGAGGAGGAAGAGGATCACTGGGAGATTCTGGGAAGCTGAGGCCTCTCCTCCTAAGAGCCACCTGTATGAAACAATAAAAAATAAATATTAAAAACAGTTCTCAATGCACCCAAGAAGCCAATCAAAGGGAAGAATATATTTCACACTACAGTATATTTCAAAGAAACTGCATGAACTAAGTGCGTAAATGAAGCTATGAGGGCTACTTTCTAGCCTAAAAACATCTTAAAAAAACTTTTTGTGACAAATTAATAGTGAGCTTACTGACCGCTGCTAGTGGTGCAGTGCAATGGTGGCCATCTTGCTGGTCCAGAGACGAGACGGGCATGGCTGCAGTGGAAAGCCACTCCCCGGTGCTCTGGCCTTTCAAAATAAAAAAATAAACTAAAAACTCAGGCTAACCATTTTTCTTGCTGGCCAGATGTCCGGTATTATTTGTTTCTCACAGGAGAATTACCTAAACTGATTTGTGTTTGGCAGAAAATGTATAGCGTGAACAATCAAGCTTGTCTGCCTGCAGCCTGCACAATGTGCGGTACGGCTCTGTGTAAGGCGGACAGAGAGCTTCCGGGTCAGGCCGCTTGTCAAAAATGAAATCATGAAAATCAAAATTGAGCGCTAGTTATTGGTTTTTTCCATTTTTGTTTTGTGCACTAAATGGGAAATTGCATAACGAGCCACAAATCCAATTTACGATTTTGGCTTAATAAACGAAAAAACAAGTCTATTTTCGTTTTTTCATTTTTCATTTCAAACGAAGAAACGAACTGCCAGAAAATACACGGACCATGTAGCACAACATTTTATTCAATATTTTACACCCACAATGTCACTAAAATCAGTCGGTCTGATAAAGTTTTTAGCAGCCATGAGTGAACAATGACTGGGGCAGCCTGATGTATAAGCTACCCCACCTATATAACCCTAACCCCATATTGAGCAGGAGAGGACCCGCCTGCTCCAGCTCTCAGACAGGATACAGACTTGAATCTTTTAAGTCATATTCTGCCTCCCATCCAGGCCCCCTAGGCCTGGGGGGCTGCCACCCCATGTAGCTCCGGCCTGACTTGCTCCACGTTGGTTCAAACAGGAGTGACAGGTCAGTCACATCAAAAGTACCTGCACAGTCTGATTGCTAGGAGATTGAGTCCACCTGGTCCTCATCAGTAACAAGCAGAGAAGCTAAAGGTGCAGCAGAGGGGAGGGGCTACCTGGCAGTTCGCCAGAGCACTTCCTGTTCCTTTCCTCTTCTGTCCTCCAGGGGGAGTTGCACCAGGAAGAGCTGTTTGTTGCTGTGGAGATGCTGTCAGCGGTTGCTCTGACCAATCAGAGCCTGGAGGCGGGGCATCTGCAGCAGTTCAGATTCTCATTGGTCAGTCCGTCTGCAGGACTCTGTGATGTGGATAGCGCCCTCATGGACAGGTGAGAGCAGGTCGTCTACCTGCTGAGCTCCACAGCACCTGATGATGATGATGATGATGAAGAGGTCTGTGCTGGCCAGGTACATGCAGCACCTGGCAGGTGTGAAGCAGCAGGGGGGCGGAGCCATGCTCACCTGGAATCAGTTGCAGGAAGGAATCAACAGCGTGAACAGCTGCGCCGAAGACGAACATCAGCGTATGACACACACACACACACACACACACACACTACTCATGCTGATGCACCAGGGGACCTGTGTTTACCTGTGTTTACCTGTGTAACAGAGCTCCAGGTGGTCGACCTGATAAACAAGGCGCTGATGAGAGGAGACGTCCAGCAGCTGCTGTCTGCTCTGCTGCTGCCCTCTGGTGGCCTGGAGGACATCATACCTGCCAACGCCTGCAGGTACCTGGTGCTGCTGACCAGCTGCAGGCACGACAAAGCCCAGGTGAGCGCACACACAGGTAACAGGTAACCAACGCTTTACTGAGGGATCCTCAAGGTTCTGCTTCTGTCCAATCAGACGAGCAGAGACCCAGGAGCTGAGCTGTGGTTGGCTGATATCCAGGAAGTAGTGAAGCGAGCCAATCAGCAGAGCCAGAACGCCCTGAAGCGTGAGTCCGATCAGAACCGCTCCCGACCCGCTTCGATCCCATCTGCAGAACCTTTCGGTTAGCTGAAGGCCTCAGGGCCCAGAACCTGTTGACCCACCTGTGTGGTTCTGACCCGTTCCTGCAGTGTGCCTGGCATTGGCGGCCGCCAACCAGGCAGTGAAGGAGAACCGGGCCCAGCAGACGCTGCGGGTTCTGTGTCTGCCGGACCTGCAGCTGCGCGGCGTTCTGCCAGACTGCGCCGCGGAGTACCAGCAGGAGCTAAGTGGCCGGCTGGTGGACCGGACCCGTCCAGGTGAGGCTCGTCCAGATGAGGCCCGTCCAGGTGAGGCATGGACTCTAGCGAAGGTTCTGCCGTGTCCAGGTGCGGAGCGGAGTCCATGGGTCCGGGTTCGGTTGGACGACGGGTCGTTTTATTACTTCCACCTGAGCCGGTTGGAGGGAAGCTGGGAGGTACCCGATGGCTTCCAGAACCGTGGCTGCTTCTTGACCCGGCAGGACATACAGGTGAGGAGGCGGGGCCTGTAGCTGCAACTGGTCAGATTAAACACCTGGGGCCTCGTGCATAAAGCGGCGTGAGCACAAAACAGTGCGGTCCCATATTTTA
>NW_006800662.1:59510-74452 GCF_000485575.1 Poecilia formosa | reverse complement strand
TGCGGAGCCACGGCTTCATCCACTTTTCTACATTTTTGCGTACACCAAGTTTTGGTGTGAAAACCCTTTTTTGCATGAGGCCCCTGGACTGAGCAGGAACCAGCCTAACCAAGACAGCATGTTGCTCTACAGCTAAACTTTAAGGTTGTTTTGGAGCCAATCCATGAATGCAGTCAGCAGCCAATCAGATGGTTCTGGAGCTGTACCTCCATCAAATAGGTACTAAGATCAGAGAACAGCCGGGCCGGATCGTAGCGGTTAGAGGGGCTGGTGGAAAAGCGCCTGTAGACTGAAACATGATTCATGTCTAGTTTCATAGGCTCTGATTGGCTGGACATTGTGGCTGGAAATTTATCACTGTTTCATTTCAGTTGTTATCAATAATTATTGGTTCGTTCTTTGTATTAGTGACTGAGCTGATGCTACCCAGCTAGCTTAGCTCGCCTCTGCCTCCCAGAATGCTGTGCGCATCAGTAAAATATTGAATATTCTGGCTACTGATATTGATCGTGTCTGATAGTTTTTGGTTTATTGCGAGGTGACGTGATTGGCTGGAGCCTGACTTCTTGTCGCCCCCTGCAGGAAGTAGTGAGCAGCGTTTCAGCATCTTACAACCGCAGCATCTTGTGGCGCAGCAGCGCCGCCCTGGTGGTCGGCTTGCAGGCGTGCTGTCGGGGCTTCCTGGTCAGGCAGCAGCTAGAGGGTCGCCGGCGCTACCTGATTGGTCAGAGCGCTGCTGTGGTCGTCATCCAGGTGAGAGCTGCGGCTGTTCAGATCACTTTCATCTTCATCATCATCACTGCCTCTCTCTGTTCTTCAGTCTCATTGGAGGGGGTTCATCCAGCAGAGGGCGTACCGCCGCCGGCTGCAGCTTCTCCACAGGAACTGGAGGTCCGTCGTCAAGGTAACAGATGGTTTTACTGCTCTGGGCCGTCACAACATCTTCACTCCGAGACCCTCAGGCGAAACTGTTACTCACCTGGTGGAGTCCAGACATCCGACCCAGCAGAACCTCACAGAATGTCGATGGTTCTGGAAACCAGAATCAGTTCTGCATGTCCAGATGAACAGATTTATGTGTTCAGATTAGCAGTCAGACTACATTAAAATGAATAATGGAGTTCAATCCAGGGTCTGTAATCAGTGAATCGCATTTTACAAACTAGATAAAATCATAATTTTCAATTCAAACCCATTTGCTGCTAAATTATTGCATGAGCTCAACATCAAAGATAATCATAGATTTTAATCTTCAGGTTCTTCGTCAGATTAGAGCAAAGTTTCCAGAGTTTCTCTGATCCTTCTTTAGCAATGTGGATGCTAGCGTTAGCTGCTGCAGTGGACCCTAACGCGATGTGGTTGTGCAGATCCAGGCGCTGGTGAGGATGTGGCTCGCCAGGAGGAGATTTCTGACCCGGCTCCGATTCTTCAGGCAGAATGTGAGTTTCCGTGGTTCTAATCCGAACCCGGTGTCCAGGTGTGTGTGACGTCTCCATGGTAATGGTGTGATCCCTCCGACAGGTGGATGCTGTGGTGAAGATCCAGGCGTTCTTCCGGGCCAGCCGGGCCCGGCACCAGTACCACCTGCTGGGTAGGGGTTAAACGACTAACGACTTCATATTTCTTAAGGTCGACGACAACACGATGACAGTCGAATCAGAGTAGACCAGTCGCAGTGAGTCATAATGACGCAAGCACAAAACGCTAAACAACTTGGAGGCTTTATCAGCTAAATTCACGGCAAATATTGGTAAAAACCCACTTTCACTAAGTCTATTATGCAAAATTAAAAGAACAAGAAACAGAACATTATCACAAACTTTTTCATGATAGTGAAAATGTGAGCAGCAGAGAAAAGTCGGGTCTGACTTTCTTTCAAACACCGGCTGATGCTGCTGATCTCTGGACAGCTGCACATTTAGGAGTTAAATTCTCCCACTGACCACAGTGGAACATCACCAACCAGACTAATCATGACCGGATCCGTTTGGTTACAGCTGAACCCAGCGCCGCTTCCCGATGCTCCGCCAATCAGCAGCGGCTCTCTGACCCACATGCAGACGGCGGCAGAGATCGCCTCTATCAGACCCTCAGAGTGAAGCTTGGACTTTGTTTCCAGACGTTAGACGTATTTTAGAAAAGCGTAAAGCTGCCAGGTTGGAAGCTTCAGCACGCAGAGCGACGCTGATCAGCTGGAGGGATATTATTATTATTAACATTTTTATACAATTCAAGCTGTCTGACAAACTCACCTAGTTTATCTTTCATATTCTTGGAAAAATTAGTTTTGTCAGGTGTTTACGACTAGTGGACTGGCTCAGTAAAGTCATTGCGGAGTAAAGAATCGACTAGTCGGTGCAGCCTCTACTGCTGGTGAGTTCACAGTGCCTGACTGGTGACCGTCACTAACTAGGTCCTCCCCCTCCCCAGTGCATTCGGACACGCCCCCCCTGTCTGTGATCAGGAGGTTCCTGCACCTGCTCGACCTTGGAGACGGTGACATCAGAGAGGAGGCGGAGCTTCTGCGGCTGCGGCAGGAAGTGGTGCGGAGCATCCGCGCTAACCGGCGGCTGGAGTCCGACCTCGACCTGATGGACCTGAAGATCGGCCTGTTGGTCCGGAACCGGGCCACGCTGCAGGTTTGAGCTGTTCCAGGTTCGGACCCGCTTTGCTGGTTCCGTCCCGCTTTGCTGGTTATGACTCGTGCCTCCAACAGGAAGTGGTGTCCCACTGCAAGAAGCTGACCGGGAAGAACAAGAATCACCTGTCGGACCTGATGGACATGGAGAAAAGCAAAGGGCTGAAGGCCCTGAGCCGCGACCGCAGGGAGAAACTGGAGGCCTACCAGCACCTGTTCTACCTGCTGCAGGTGAGTCCGGGCTGTTCCACCTGCCGCAGGTGAGTCCGGGCTGTTCCACCTGCCGCAGGTGAGTCCGGGCTGTTCCACCTGCCGCAGGTGAGTCCGGCCTGCTCTACCTGCCGCAGGTGTAACACGTGTTGCTCTGCTTCAGACGCAGCCCCTCTACCTGGCCCATGTGATCTTCCTGATGCCGCAGAGTCGCTCCACCTGCTTCGTGGAGATGCTGGTCTTCAGCCTGTTCAACTACGGCTCCGACCGCAGAGACGCCTTCCTGCTGCTGCAGCTCTTTACCGAAGCGCTCCGATACGAGATCAGGTAACTTCCTATGATGTCATCTAGCACCTGTCTCAAGGCTGTGACGTCACTCTGTACCTGGACACACCTGTGTGTTGTCAGACTGAAGGTGGAGCAGCCGCAGGAAGTGATTACCGGGAATCCCACCGTCATCAAGATGCTGGTGAACTTTTACCGGCAGGCTCGTGGGCAGAACTCCCTGCGGGACTTCCTGGGTCCGGCGCTGCGGGACATCCTGTTGGACCAAACCCTCAGCATCAGAACCGACCCACTGGAGGTCTACAAGACATGGATCAACCAGACCGAGACCCAGACCGGACACAAGAGGTGAGACACCAAGAACAAGGTCATTAGGTCACAGAGGGGCTCACCTGACTGGCTCTGTCCCTTCAGCTCTCTACCCTATGAGGTTTCTGCGGAGGATGCCCTGTCCCATCCGGAAGTCCAACGAAGAATTGACATCGCGATCATCAACCTGAAGAACCTGACGGACCGCGTCCTCAAAGCCATCACCTCCAACCTCAACAAACTCCCGTAGGTCCCCAACTTCCTGCTCTCTCCTGTCGGCGTCCGCCCACAGCCTCACATCCTGATACTTATTTTTGCTGATTGATTGCTGGACAGTTTGAAACGAACAGTTTCTGATGGCTGGTCTCTGTTGATGGCAGGTATGGCCTACGTTACACAGCCAAGGCTCTCCGAGACGCCTTGAAGACAAAGTTCCCTGCAGCCAGTGAGGCCGAGCTCTACAAGGTGAGTCGTACTGGAATGCTCCCAGTGGCTCCCAGTTTGACTGGATCATTACTATGCCTCTTTGGATTTCAATCTGTTCAGAACTGAATAATCAAACCTTCAGAACAAAATCTGGATGTTCAGCTCAGGTTGGTCTGGATTGAACAAGGCCAGAAGCATCTTCAGGATGTGGCACCGATGAATTTCTAGAACAGACTTTTATAAAGTTCTACTGTCCATCAGTCTGGCTTTCCCCTCCAAGCAGAACCTCTAACCGGGATGCTTCCTGCAGATTGTGGGAAACCTGGTGTACTATCGCTACATGAATCCGGCCATCGTGGCTCCGGACGGCTTCGACGTGGTGGACCGGTCGGCCGGATCCGCCCTGCAGCCGGAGCAGCGCCACATCCTGGGATCCGTAGCCCGCATGCTGCAGCACGCCGCCGCCAACAAGCACTTCCACGGAGACGGCTACCACGTTCACATCCTGAACCAGTACATCACCCAGACCCACGGCAGGTTCAGGTACAGATGCCAGAAGCCTTGGGTCAAAGGTCAGGGGAGGCATTGCTGATTGCCGCTCATGTTCTGTTGGACAGGAAGTTCCTGCACAGTGTCTGCGACGTTCCCGAACCAGAGGAGCGGTTCAGCATGGACGAGTTCTCTGAGCAGCTGATCGTCAACAGACCGATCATCTACATCTCCGTCAGCGAGTTGCTCAACACTCACAAGGTGAGCCGCAGCAGAACCAAGACTCTTTGGGTCCAGAAGGTTCCTGTGGTTCCGGGGACGCGCCACTGAGCCAAGGATAGATGGGCAGCGTGCTAGCTAGCGTTAGTGTTGCTACCTTTCTCTGTTTGATGTTATATTTGAATCTCCAGTGAGACTGATGTGAGCCGATTGTCTTTGTGAATGAAGAATATCGTCGCGTTCGTTTCATCTTGATGTGTCACTGCAGCGCTGCTGCCTTTCTTAAAGGGGCAGTATCATGTAAGATCAAGAGGTTCTACATCATGTTATGGACCGGGTGTGTTGCTTTGGTTTGTTTGAATTTTTTTTTTCATTCATGTTGAGAAATCCTTTGGTTGAGAAACCATTCGGGTCGCCATGGAGACCATGCCTAAACACCTGGACTTAGCCCCGCCTTTGAGGCGCAGCTCCTCCTCTGGGCTGCAGTTTCCAGTCAGTCCAGTTGCAAACAGCATCATGGAGAAGAAACACTGTTGTGATGACTTCCTGAAGGCGGAGCGTCAGAAAGAGTAGCAGCTTCTTAAAGAGACAGAGGCCCAATTTCAAGACATTAAACTGTGAAGCTGAATTTCTTTTAAATCATGTCTTGTATATGTAATACACACTGGCTATAAAATGGTTGCTGGAGGATTCATACGTACTGTCACTTTAAGACATTAAACTCCTGAACCTGCTGCCCTACGTCTCTGCAGCTGCTGCTGGAGCACCAGGAGGTTCTGTGTCCCGACCCTTTGGACCCACTGAGGCTGATCCTGAATGACCTCGGACCGGTTCCCTCCCTGCAGGAGCTCAATGGTACCGTTACCTGCTGCAGCATAGTACTGTACAGGTGTAAACTGGTCCTCCTGGGTTTGGATGTTGGACCCAGGTGTCCAGGTGTTGGCGCCTTGTTTGACGAGTTTTTGGGGTTTTTGCTCCTCAGGTGAGGCATCAGCTGATCCAGGGTCAGAGTTCAGTAAGATGGAAGTTTCTCTGACGCTCACCAACAAATTTGATGTTTTTGACGACTCCTCAGACCGACCGGATGTCCGGGGACTGCTCCTCAGGTAGCTCTGCCTTACCTGTCCAGGTAGGTCAGCACGTTGTTCTGCTCTGCTCACTTGTGGTTCTGGTTTTAGCACCAAGCAGCTGATCATCGATGTCATCAGGACTCAGCCAGGCGACTCTCTGAGGGACATCTTGAAAACAAAGACCTCACCTGACCAGGTGACGCTCGCCTGACCGCGCGACGCTCGCCTGACCGCGCGACGCTCGCCTGACCGGGTTCTGTTTCCAAATAGGAAGTGTGCCACAATTGGCTGGTGCAGCGCCGGGCGCGGCAGGACGCTCAGACACCTGAGAAGATGAAGAGGAACCCGTCTCTGGTCGCCAACGGCAACCTGAGCCTTGAGGAGAAGAAGAGGAAGATCGTACGCAGCCTCCGCCGCCTGGAGGCGCTTGGCGTTCTGCGGCCACCGCGGGCTGAGGAGCAGGTCCTGCAGATGGTTGCCAAGGTAACAGCCTGACCAGAACCAGCCTGATCCGGTTTCGGCCCAGACTGAACCCGGTTTTCCCTCCAGGACATCCGGCAGCAGCGCGTGTGTCGCCAGCGGCGGAGGGCGGAGCTTCACAAGCTGCAGCAGACTCTGAGCCGCCTGCAGGAGAAGAGCAGCTTCCACTGCCAGCAGGTCGACTTCTACAGGCATTACATCACTTCCTGTCTGGACAACCTGACCACCGGCAGGTGAGACGACCTGCCGCGCTTCCAGAGACCCGATTGGTTCTCAGGCCCTGACGGCGCCATCATTGGTTGTTTTGTTGCAGCAAAGGGACCAATGGGAATGCAGCAGAGAGCAGAGGGAAGAAGAAGCTTCCTTCTCTGAGCTACAGCGCCACCCGACTGCAGGATAAGGGAGTGCTGCTGGAGATAGAGGACCTGCCGGCCACACAGTGAGGCGGGATGGGGGAGCATGACATCACCATGACATCACCACCACTGACCTTCTGACCTCTTCCAGGTTCAGGAACGTCGTCTTCGACATCACACCTGGACCAGAGACGGGAAGCTTCAGCGTCAGCGCCCGCTTCCTGGGCGTCCAGATGGAGGACTTCCTGCTCCGATACCAGGTACCACCAGAACCGGGTCAGAACCAGAACACAGGCCAGGTCTGCCTGACATGAGGAAAACATCTCAGATTGAACAACCTCTTCACTTCCTGAATCTCTTTACGATTCATAGATTAACGAGTTTCAACAACTATATTAACAGACAGAAAACCTGAACAGAAGTTTCTGAAATATTAACTTTCTTTGTGGGATTCTTGTTGTGGAGTGATAAATGACCCAGTGCAGGTCCTGCCTGGTTCTGGTTCTGGTTCGTTGGACCTGCTGCGCTCCAGCTGCTGTGTTTTGTTCCCAGGATCTGCTGCAGCTTCAGTACGAGGGCGTGGCGGTGATGAAGATGTTCGATAAAGCCAAAGTCAACGTCAATCTGCTCATCTTCCTGCTCAACAAGAAGTTCTTCAAAAAATAAACCAATGAATGCTCTCTTTTCTCACTCCTATCTTTGTCTGATGTCCCACTTCTTGACTAAATGAACACCTGTTGCCGTTTTGTCTGGAGTGAGACATCTGTTCTGCACTACTATCTGTTGTTTTAAATATGCTTCAGTATGTATCAGAGTGAGGCTTCTTTTTTACTCCTATCTTTATTTGTCACTGATTAGAGTGAGATGTCTGTTCTACATTATCTGTTTAAAATGGACTTCAGTACATAACAGAGTGAGAGCTCTGTCTTTCTCCTATCTGTATAAGCGGATTTTTTTAAACATCCCGTATCAGTAAACTTTAAGCAGAGTAAGTCATCTGCCCAAACACATATCTTTGTTTTAGATGCACTATATGATTTTGATCCATAGTAATACATCCCATTTTTACTGATCTTTGCACTTTAAAGTTTCCATTGGTGCATCTGAGGACTTGATCAGCGTGAGCCATCTCCTCTTACGCGCCTATCTGTGTAAGCTACAGACTAACACCGGACACCAGCTGAAACTTTATTTTGAAAATCTGATCCAGTTCCTGCAGACTCGTGTGTGGGCGGAGCTTAGTTCAGTTGAACAGATTTCATTGGTCACTTTAGTGATGACTGTTTTTGAGAGGTGATCAGTAACTATGATGTCACTTCCTGTCTAAAGGAATATTTTAATCTTCAATAAACGTCTTTATGTTTCACAGTTTGTGTCTCAGCAAGTTTCTGAACCGGTTCTGACCCGGTGGTTGGGCTGGGTCATTGGACATCGACGTTCTGAAATCACTGTCGGTTTCAGAGATTTCTGACCCAATCCAGAAATCAGCGTTTTATTTTCTAATCGTTGATGTGGAAGAACCGGGTCCCTCCCCATCAGAACCTCGGTGTGTCAGGTTGTCGTGTCACTCCTCCAAAGATTGGAGGAATGAGGAAAAGAGCAGCTTCCTGTCCTTCATCGGCCGGACAGCAACATGAGCTCCTCTTCAGAGAACATGGAGAATCGGTTGCACCAAACATTTACAGAACCACAGCGATCAGAACTGGTACCAAGTCCTGCTGGGACAGCCAATCAGAAAACATCTCTAAAACCTTCCCATAGGATTTGGTCCTCACACTTTTTCCTTCCACTCAGTTTTCCATCCATTTCAGAAAAGTTCCTTATTTATTGGTCTGATCTGATTTTCTCGGAACTTGAACTTCAGGTTTCAACTAAACCAGAACATCTACATTAACTGAAACACTTAAAATATAGATTATTTGATATCAATCTGGAAAAAGTCTGTAAAATAAGTTAGTTTTTTCAGTTGAATCATTAAAATAAGCGTCAGATTTAGTTTTAATTTACTGAGCTGCAGAGGAAAACTGACTTGAGATCCATGAACCTGCAAGAGACCTGTTGCTGACGCTGCTGTGACCACCAGGGGTCAGTCTTTGCACATCAGCAAACCCTTAAAATGAGATTGGAGCATTCAGTTTGTGAACAAAAAAGTGTCACCTTCAGGCTGATTTAAAATGTAACTAACAGACAGCAAAGCCCCGCCCCCTGACAAATTTATGAAAATGTCACCAAAGTGGGCGGAGCCAAGTGTGGGGATAAGGGAGGGGTAAGCACTGATGCCAGCTGAGTGACGTAAAGCTGGAACCAACAGGAAAAAATCAACTGCAGTAGCTACCCTTCAGCCTAATGAGGGCAGCACTGACACTGCTTTAGATAGAAATAATGCAGAATTAAACAAATTTGCATGAAAATCTCTGTACAGATAAATAAAGACAGAACTCTTAAGAACCGGTTATAGAGAGTTTATCAGCAAAATCAAGTCGATTTGGGGGTTTAGTTGCTCTGTCTTGGTTTGAGGTTGTTAAAGAAAAAGTTCTTGTAGAGTTTGGTTCTGTGCCAGAAGTGCCTCTGATCCTCAGGAGTCAGGGTTCACCTCGCCTGCATCAGACACTCCTCAGGTTCTTGCTGAGATCTGCAGAAAATCTGGACCAGAGTTCCAATTCTGAGCAGTTCAGTACCTTCCCTGCAGCCATGTAGCCTCTGATCCTGGTTGGAGAGGTCCTGAAGATCATCCACATCAGAGAAATCGACCCGGTTACATTACAGGAACGGTTCTGATCCAGAATACAGTGATGAGAGGAGGTTCATTCAGTTCTCCATGCTTTGGATGGTGTGTCTTTAGAGGACCATCCCTAACTCTCTGAGATGCCCCCACACCTCAGCAGAGATGCCACCAGAACCCAGGGTTGACCACTGGCTGGATCTTGGAGGGTTTGGTCTGAAAGGTTCTGGTCCTGTAGGGGCCACTGTGTCCCTGTGACCCACCTGGAGGTTCAGGATCCACCTGATTGTCGAGTGCCCAGCACCAAGATGTCGTCATACAGGACCATCCCTGAATCAAACGCACCTCCAATTTGATGTTTTAGATGGGGAAAAGTTCTGATTCGGCTTCAGGGAACATCCCATTGGATCAGAACCGTCACTTTGGCCCAAACCTCAGTGAACAGAACTGATCCAGTCAGGTGGTGTCAAACAAAGCTCACCTCAGTCACCAGGATCTGGTGTCAGCTAGGACTCAGCAGCTACCCATCATGCTTTGTTGCCTCCTGTCATCAGTCCCCATTGGACTCAACCACCTTCTCAGCCAGGATCTCCTGGAAGGTGGAGAGCTGCTTCATCTGCTCTGTCTGCATGGAGTGCCTCCTCATCAACTTCTTCTTCATCTTGAATTCGGGGCCCCGCTTGGGAGATATCGGGGCAATGGGGACCAGAATCTTGTGTCCACTGTGAATGGGGGAGGTGGGTTTTCCATTGGCGCGAATGTCAGGAATGGGTCTGTGGGGGTTGATGTTGAGAGGAGGCAGGAAGCCGGGCCTAGTGTGGGAGATGTGGTCCAGCAGCATCGTCCCAGACCCGCGGCGTTCCAGCAGACCTGGGGGCCGACGGCGCACGGTGATGGGTGACACCGAGTTGGGGATGTTCTCAAGAGACTCCCTGGATGAGCTGGTCACTAGGGACAATGGGGAGGCGTTATACCGTCGCCGTTCCACTGACACCCGCCCGGAGTCCGGAGATCCAGGGATGGACTCTGGACAAAGATGAGTGTCGGACTCGTAGTGCTCCATGCGGCTCAGTTTAGGGTGCACCAGAAGCCGGATACCCCCAGGCCCCCCGGCGTTCTCCTGGGGCTCAGGGGCGGTGTTTCTCCGGTACAGGATCTGGTGCTGCTGCACCTTGTCGGCCCAGGACGTGGCAGAGAGGCCAGTGCAGTCCTCGGAGCAGGACCGGTCGATGGGTTTGGGAGAGCAGGGGTCGTGCGTCTCGATGCTGTGTCGTCGTGACAACCGATTCTGGACCAGCCCCGTGATGGATAGGCCGTTCATCTCGGCGGTGGCTCTGCTCAGGTCGCTACTGCCCTCTTCCTCCAGACCCGGGTCCAGTCGGTCTGGAGGAACTCCACTCAGCACCGAGGGTGCCACCAGGCCCCAGGGCTCCGAGTTCAGCCTCTTCAGAAGCTTCCGCGGCGGGGGCCGCTTCTCACCTGGAGGCCGAGCCGAAGGCAGTGGTAAGGCCGAGGTGAGCGCAAAGCTGAAGATTCCCTCCTTGTCATTGGTCCTGTCCCCTGCAGGTGACGCAGTGCCGATCTCCACTTCTGAAGGTGACATGCAAGCAGGGGATAGTTTGTCCACGATGCCAGGCGAGGGTGGCGAGTTCAGGTACTGCTTGGTCTTCTTGGTGCCCGATGGAGATGTGTCAGTGGTGATAATGATCACCTCCTTGCCTTTGGCCTTGCAGGCGTCCAGCAGCACCTGCAGCGTGTCGCGGTCTCCCCTGTTGATGGCATGGACCAGGGCGGAGGCACCGGCATAGTCTCTGAGGCTGGGGTCTGCCCCGTTCTCCAGCAGCAGGGCCACCACCTCTCGCCCTGCCCGCTCGGCGCAGGCATGCATTAGCGCTGTGCGGCCGCTCTTGTCTGGGATGTTGGGGTCAGCACCTTTCTCCAGCAGGTAGCGGACCATCCTCTGGCGGGTCTGCGGGTCGTCATAGCTCCCCAGGCAGGCGGCGGAGATGGGTGTCTCTCCCCGTTCATTGCCTTCATTGATGTAGGCTCCGCCCTCCAGCAGCAGCCGGGCAAGGCGTAGCTTTCCCTGGAACACAGCTTTGAGGAGAGCGTTCCCCTCTGTCTGCAAGGGCCCTCCATCTCCCATGATCCTTTGCCTCTCCTACACCTGCAGTCCACTGGAAGCTCGCTCAAGACTAGACATCCTCTCTGAAGTCACATGACCTGCAGGAGAAAGACACGGCACTTAGACATGAACATCTGCAGAGACAGAAAAGACTGCTGCCGTCTGATTGGTTGGAATGATCTGTGACATCATCAGATGGTGATGCAGGAGTTATCCCAGCTGTTCTGCAGATCCATCATCATCATAAGATGATGGTCCTGAATGTCTGAGCAGCTGATCTCATTTGATACAAGTCATGCACTTCCCACTTCGACCACAGAGGGCGCTCTATCAATTAACAACACTTTACAGAATTTCTTCTTCTTCTGCTTATTACAGAACAAAGTTAGTCCATCCATCCAACATTCATCCAACAAACTATCCAACCGTTCATCCATCCAACGGTTGTTGCCATGGTAACTGTCTTCATCGATCGTGACTGGTCTCTTACTGGTCAGACCTGGAGTTGCAGCATTAATCCGGGTCAAAACGCGCCCTGTCCTGCGTGTGTTCAATCGGCCACATGATGATGGTGATGATGATGATAATAATGATAAAGCTGTGAAGGAATGCGGCGTCACCGTTGCTACGTCACCGCGCCACTCTGACGCATCACTTTCTATATTTACCCAGCACCTGCACGAGCGTGTGCGCGTGAATTGACCGCAGCAGCGCGCGCACTCGCACTCACGCAGGGAGGAGATGGACGATGTTTCTTCATCACCATTTCAACATTTGCACGAGCAGAACCTCGGGCACGCGCCCACTGTTGCAGCTGATGATGACAATGAGGGGGTGATGAAGATGACGAAGGACGGAGGGATGAAAAGGAGGAAGGCTAGTCTTACCGCAGCTGAAGAAGCGGCTTCCTCCTCTTCCTCAGCTGGTTTCGACCGACTGACGGAGCCGCTGCGCGACTCTTCCTCCTCCTCCTCTTCGTCCTCCTCTTCCTCTCAGCCCTAATTAACCCTTAGAGCTCAGTCAGATCTGAGCTGATCATAAAGCAGCCTTACTGTCTCCATAGCAACACTCACTTCCTGGTGCCTGCCGAAGACTTCTGGTCCAGGCACGTAAACATCCAGAACCAGAACTCAGCAGAACTGCAGTTGTAGCTGCAGTTCCCTCTGCGTCCAGCAGGGGGCGGCGCAGGAGCGAGTGGCAGCAGCAGAAACACCTGACCACTGACACACGACCAATCGGATCGTCTGTCCCGTTTGGAGCTGGGCCTCCAGGTGGCAGCAGAGAGCAGCGTCGGGCCAGACTGAGGTCGTCCTGGATCCAGTTCTGTTTCTGACCCGGGTTCTGATACACAGCCTGAACAACTGAGGAGTTAAACACCTGCTGTGGACCCAGGAGTCCTGTGGCAGAACCAGAACCAGAACGTGGAGCTGGCAGCGCCAGCAGAGGTTCTGTCAGGTTCTGCCAAGATGAAAGCAATGGAGAGGCGGGGAGTCAGATTTCAGACGCTTTCAGATGGGATGTTGAACCCTGGAGGGAAAGTTCTGGTCCAGATCCAATCAGTTGGATGGAGGATCAGGATCCGATCAGGACCTGGAGGTCACCTGGACAACGCAGGTCATGGATCACCTGGTGATGTCACAAAGCGCAGGAACCCTCAGACTGATGGAGCGTCAACCTGATCACTGAGCTGCTGAAGTTAAAAATAAAATACTGCAGAACACACACATATACACACGCACGCGCACACAGACACACACACGCGCACGCACTCTGTTGCTATTGTAGATTCCCAGTTTCTATGGCAACCAGAGCTGGATTTCTGCAGAAGGTTCCCACAGTGACACACACCCTGCTGGTCTGAGGGACAGACTGGAGGACAGACTGAGGGACAGACTGGGGGACAGACTGGAGGACAGAAAACAAATATCAAATTCAGCTCATGTTTTGTAAATGTTTGAAAATTAAGTCAAAATATTAACATTTATTTTGTTTTTTAATTTCTCCGTTTTTAGGTCAAACACAGCTGAACAAACTAAACACAAACTTGACTCAACAAATGTCACACAAAAGTCACACAAACAGTCACACAAACATCCTAAACTGAAGTAAAACTGATGGGTTCTGATGGGTCCGGTTGGTTCCGTCCCTCCAGAACCACTTCCAACTCGGCTTCAGTGAATGTGTGCAGGAGGGCTTTGCTGATTGGATGGACCCGTTCCAACCTGTGCTGGGTTAGAACCAGAACCAGGTCTGCTGTGGGTCCAGTTCCCCTGTGAGCCAGCTGACCTCACCTGATTGGTTGTTCTGGCTGAACAAACTGTAGAGGTCAAAGGGCAAAGTCACATGGAGTCAATGCACCAGAGAGTGTTTGTGTGACTGAAATCAGCCAATCAGAGGAGAGGACACTGACCTCCTCTTCCTCTTCCTCCTCTTCCTCCTGGTGACTCTGCAACCTGACGATGCTCAGCAAAGGAAGCTCCTGGTGAGACCCGCTCCAGACAGGTTCTGTTGGTTCTGTTTGGTTCTGTAGACCAGATGGTCTACAGAACCAAACAAGTTCTGCAGCCGGTCCAATTCACACTGACTGCAGCTCAGAACAGAACCTGATTCTACTCATCTGACCTGCTTCCAGCTGCTACTCCTTTGATGACTACAAGCTGACCACCGAATGGCTCCAGAACCAGACCCGGCACCGACCCAAAGTGGCTGTGATCTGCGGGTCCGGACTCGGCCTGTTGGCTGAAGCCGCCGCTGACAAGCAGACCTTCAGGTACCAGGACATCCCCAACTTCCCCGTTAGCACAGGTGAGTGGGCGGGGTCGCAGCATGAGTGGGCGGGGTCATCTAAATGGAATCAGATTCATTTAGCTGCTTAGTGACTCAGTGGTTGTTCTTATTCTTGCTAACTGGTTAGCATTAGCTCAATATGCTAGCGCCACCTGCTGGTGAGGAATGAGGACCAAATGTCTCCATCGGCTCTCACCCAGGATGTGAAGGTTGAAGGCAGAATCCATCCTGGTAGTTTGTACTTCATGAGTCTCTTGGCAGGTCTCGCCTCCGCTCTGATTGGTTACTACACCAAACCCAGTAAACCCAATAAACCCAGTCCTCCCAGTGGTCAGCTGGTAGAAATGAACCAATCTCTGAATCTAGACTGGATTCATGATGATGAAACTAAATTAAATGAATTCATGATGCAGAGCCAGTTGTCCTCCGTCCTCCATCTTCCCTCCTTCCCGAGGCTCCGCCCCTTTTCTCCAACTTTTCATCCTGTTGGCGGCCTCTGGCTAATCTCACTGGGAGCTGCTTCCCCCAACCTAGTTCCATCCTGGATGATGTGTCTGAGCTGTTGCCATGGTAACCACTGTCTCTGCTCTCCAGTCCCAGGCCATGAAGGATGCCTGGTGTTTGGGACGATCGAGGAGACGCCCTGTGTCTTCATGAAGGGACACTTCCACCTGTACGAAGGTTACTCCCTCTGCCAGGTGGGTCGTCCTCATTGCTACCCAGCATGCACTGGGGCGGGGCGGGGCAGATGCCTACGGCTGATTCTACCTCTGTGTCCAAACAAAGGATTGCTGGTTGCCCCTCTTCCCCCCTCCCCGTACCCCTC
>NW_006800662.1:46740-57293 GCF_000485575.1 Poecilia formosa | reverse complement strand
CATCTGGATTTTTTTGTTCGCTGCACTTTTCTAAATTTGTCCTACGCCAAGTTTCAGTGTGAAAACAGCGCAGGGTTTGATACAGGCCCCTGATGAATCCTGATCTTGGCCCAGATGGAGCCGGTTCTGGAGATCAGATGGGTTGTCCAGGAACAGAACATCATGAATCTATTAAAGCTAAATGTCCAACATCCTGGATTCTGTCCTCCTGCACCTCTGACTTCACAACACCAGAACCAGAACCGATCAAAAGTCCATCCAGATAATTTTTACAGTGAACCTGATCTGAAGACAGAAGTTGCGTCTCCCTGCGATCCGGTTCCGGTTCTGAATCTGAATCTGGTTCTATCGTCCATCAGAATCTGACCAAAGATCCAAATCATGAAACGTGAATCTGAAAGTGGAGATAAAAAGCAGACGGACGATTTTGATCCAACATACTGCAAGAAGATGCTGAAATTAATCAACTGGGACTCACAGACCCTTGCTTTGACTAGGCCACACCCCTGTGGAGCAGAAGAGAGACTGGGGTCCTCTGTCAGTGAGAGACAGCGAGTCGTTGTGGCTAACGCTCGCTTGTTATGATGTGCTTTTCTCACCTGCTGAGCTGCAGTCCCACACCTGACTGATTCACTGAACGTCTGGAAATGTGTCAACGATGGTTGGATGTTGGATGATGGCTGGGTGTCATAGTGACGTCTGCTTGTCTGTCCAGGAATGTCGATGGTCCCTGAAGTCACCGTGGCGAAGCACTGCGGACTCAGAGTTCTGGGTTTGACCCTCGTCACCAACAAGGTCTCTGACAGGACACTGTCCTGTCCTCACCTGTCTCTCCCTGTCCTCACCTGTCTCTGCCTGTCCTCACCTGTCTCTACCTGTCCTCACCTGTCTCTACCTGTCCTCACCTGTCTCTGCCTGTCCTCACCTGTCTCTACCTGTCTCTGCCTGTCCTCACCTGTCTCTACCTGTCCTCACCTGTCTCTGCCTGTCCTCACCTGTCTCTGCCTGTCCCTCTGCAGGTGTCCCTGGACTACAGCCGTGAGGAGAAGGTGAACCATGATGAGGTCCTGGAGATCTGCAAGATGAGGGCGGAGCTTCTGCAGAAGCTGGTCTCCACTTTGATTGGCCGCTGTCAGCAGAACATCAACACACACTGAGACACACACACACACACACACCTGTCGCTGCTCCTGGTTTCCAGTCGATTTCTGTTCACAATAAAAGTGAAGAACCTTCTTTGGTCTCCGCGTCTCTTTAGAACCTCCAGAACTTTCTGACCCAGCAGTTTGTCAGTTAATGAAACATGAAGCCTCTCATTTCATCTTTTATTATCGAACAAGGTTCACACTGAGCATGTGCAGACAGTCACATGACTGCACCACATTAGTTACAATTATTAACCAATCAATCAGATGTAGAGATATCAGCAGGGGGCGGGGCCTCTGTGGTCCAATCAGCTGTCAGCTTTCCTACGACCCCTTTGTACCTTTGATCATGGCCTCCAACATCTTCCACTGATCCGGAGTCACCTGGAGGACAGGTGAGACATGAGCAGTGACGTCAGTAACGCGCTACTGACGTCGCACCACTTTTTCAGTAAAGAGTAATCTAACGTGTTGCTGTTTCAAATCCAGTAATCAGATTACAGTTACTTATCGAAATCACTTTGCGTTACCATTTTCTTTTGAAATTTCATTTTTTTCCCTCTACGCGTCTTGGGGAAAAACCGCCGTTTCTATGCGACAGAAACATAAACAACAGACGGAGGAGAGAGATGCGCATTTTGTTGCTGGAAAAACAGGAACTATTTTAAGTTTTACTCGCCAAGTCCGATTATGAAAAGCAGTTTTGGGATCGTTTTGTTTCTAACGTCGCTTGCAGATGTGACGAGTTGAGCTTTTGGGCTTGGAAATAAGCAGACATAAACTCCAGAATTTGTCTGTCATCCAGTTAGTTTCAGGACGGATGATCCGTCCCGCTGTGTTTTTGTTCATGTGAAGTTAATATATTACCTGAATGACGTCGAGCTTCGCGCTGCGCTCCAGAAAATCACAAACATGGAGACTAATATGAGCAGCGCAATAAACGTGAAAACAGCCACGAATGAACGAGTCCGTAAAGTTGTGCAACTAAATGCCATTATAATTATTAATATTAAGATAAGTGTCACAAATCTGTGCAGCGGGACATTGAGTTGTGGAGCCGCAGCAGGAGCGCTGTGCGCTGCGACAGAAAACTCAGGAATGTAACGCAGAACCTGGAGGCCGGGGCAGGAGGGGGGCTTTAAAATCCTATTTATAGTTTTCCAGACACACAAAAACACACACAAATTACAAACTTTTTTTTGTACTGTTGTAACTATTAAGCTCAATGTAATTTTCACAGGTGCAGAGCGTCGTCAGCAGCTGCTGAAAGTAACTAAAAAAGTTACTCTTAATGTAACTTAGTTACTTTCCAAATCAAGTAATCAGTAATCTAAGTTACTTTTTCAAAGTAACTATGCCATCACTAGACATGAGACAGGTGAGTAGCTCCACTCACCTTGCGCAGCTCGTTAAACTCTCCCGCCATCGATACATACTCGCCTCCATCAAAACGGATCACCTGTGGACGCAGTCAGGTGGAGGTCACATGTTTTCTTCTAAGTTCAGAACTACAAAGTTCTCATGTGATGTCAAACTTCTGGGAAGTTTGTAGCTGATGGCCATCTTGGTAGGTATCCAAAACTAACTGCCTTAACAATTTGCATGGTGTTGCTATTATAACAATACGGCGGATCTCGGTAGCAGCCATTTTGTTCATGTATCTTTCTCTTTGTTGGTCGGAGCATCTATATTTAGTTCATCTACGCTTTGTGCTGCGTTTGCCTACCAAGATGGCCGTTCAGAGAAATCGTGATGAAAAAATCTTCTCTTTGTCCAGTCAGAGCAGGTCATGACCAATGACCTCATCATGGAGGCAGTGGGCTTGTTGAGACATGAGACAGGTGTCTCACCTGTCCAGTTGTTCTGGTTCTGGACAGGTTCTGTGGTTTAACTGCTCAGAACTGTCAACCAGCTCCAGTCGGTTCCGATGGGAACCGGGTCAGGATGCTGGTCGGTTGCGGTCAGAAACGGGTCAGAACTCACTGCTCCAGACATCCAGCTGGCGAAGTCGCTGCTCAAGTACGCCGCCAGGTTGGCGAGCTCAGCTGGTTTTCCGAGCCGACCCGTCGGGATCCGATCGATCATCGACTTCTCAAAGGTTCCGGTCGGGTCCAAACGACTGAAGGCTCCCTGAGCAGAACCAGAACCCAGAGTCCAATATGGGTCGATCGGTTTAATCCAGCAGAAACTCAGCAATAAAACTTACTAATCACTGCAACTCATATTACAACGAAGGGCTTGAAAGGTCAAAGTTCAAGGCCTGGGCACCATGGCACCAGCCCAGGGAAAGGACAGGAAGTGGGCGGTACCTTGGTCCTGATTGGTCCAGGCTGGATGATGTTAAACCTGTGGCCGTAGCGCCCCCACTCTGCAGCCAGAGACCTGCGGGCAAGAGCCACACAGTTACCATGGCAACGACAGGGCCGGGGCGACACATCGGGGTCCGACTGACTTGTAGAGCGCCTCGACTCCAGCCTTGGCCGCTGCACTCGGAACCACGAAACCAGAACCAGACTCGGCGTAGATGGTCGTGATGGCGAGGAACGAGGCACCTGAGACACAAGGAGACAGTTAAAACGGCTCAGGTTCTGTTTCTGGACCCGGTTCTGGTTCTGACCTTTCTGGGCCTGGATCAGCCTCTTGCCCAGCTCCAGCGTGACGAACGCCGTCCCGTTCAGGACGATGTCAGTGACGCTCCGCCAGCCGTTGGGCGTCAAGCGCTCCGTCGGACAGATGAAGTTCCCTGCAGCGTTGTTGATGATCACCTGGACCAATGGGGACACAGGACAGGGTGATGTCATCGCCAATGCTCTGAACATACGACGGCAACAGGTTCTGGTTCTGGTTTACATCAGGAAGTCCGCTTAGCGCCACCATCTGGTCCACGCAGCGTGCCACGGCCTGAGGGTCTCTGACATCACACTGGAGGGCGTGGACCTGAGGACAGACACGGACCGGGTCGGACGCTGGGTTCTGGACCGGTTCTGGTTCTCGGACGACCCGGTTACCTGGTTTCCGGTCTGGCTGCTGATCTCACCAGCCGTCTCCTGCAGGACGTCGAGCTTCCTGAACCAGACAAGCAGAAGTTCAGGAACGTTTCCTGATGGGGTCATGTGACCTCTGATGTGACCTCTGACCTGCTGGCGATGACGCAGCGGGCTCCCAGCTGGGACAGAACCATGGTCATGGCCCGGCCCAGGCCGGTGCCGCCTCCGGTGATGAAGGCCAGCCGGTCTCTGAAGCTTCCCGCCGGCAGCATGGCGCCTTCGGACGGAGCGAAGAACCCGGACGGACGGGCCGAACCGGACCGGACTGGCGGCCTGGGGAACCGGGTCTGAGACACACAAAGTTGTTCAGTTAAAGCGCCTGAACATGAGAATAATTACAATGAATCAATTAACAGATTCCTTAATTAATCCATTAATTGCCAGGTGAACTGGTCGTCCTGCAGTGTGAGACACGTTCTGCCATCCAGGTGTTCAGGTGGGCGTGGCTGCTGCAATGGGCACCTGCACCCTGTTACCATGGTGATACATGGGGGGCAGTCCTTCCTCCTCCTGCACTGTAAATTCTCACTTCCTGCTTTAGCCCCGCCCCTTTTGGTCATATTTCTGGCCTTCTGTTAAGCCACACGAAGCCACATGCAGGTGGACAATTCGTTGCTGCATGTGACGTTTTGAGTTCAAAGGAGGATTTATTGCAATGTTTTGTTTTTTCCGTCTTGATAGAAAATTAAAAGAAAATATCATGACAAGGCACATTAGTAATCAGAAGTTTGATATGATAAACTGACCAGAAAGAGAAGAAATAAAGTCACAAGCTGACTGAGGAAAGTAAAATAAAATGTCACAAATTAAAGATAAATTTCAAATCTTAAATTAAGATATTAACATGTTAGAATAAAGATTGTAAATAATAATAAAATTATTTCACTTTAAAGTGGAGGTGATTTTTAGAAAGCAGTATTTGAGAATAAAACTTGGGATTAAATATATCATAATTTAGCTCTTCGTTCCTGTTAGAAGATCAAATTTTATTATATTAAAACTAAAGATGGAATAGATTTATTGTACAACATCCACTTTTGAAAACTTTCTAAAAACTTTAATGAAGTCTCAATTTATCATGATTTTTAAACAAATGTTTTCTTCAGACCAGAGGAGCAAACTGATGAATTTATTGTTACATTTTTGGTTCATAAAGTCACAACATTCATAGTTTGTTTTAAAAAGGACATTTTAGTTCCATTTATAGATGCTGTATATTTGTCCTTTATTTGATGTTTGTTAGCATATTAGCTGCACTTTATACCAAGCTACATAAAATAAATGTTTTTGAGTAACAGCTGATTATGTAATGATTTCTATAATTAGTCAATTTGCAGGGGAATTGCCTTTAAGACAGTTAAATGTTAGTAGATTTTAATGTGTATTAATTGATAAATCATCATACAATAAAAAATTGTCTAGGAAATTCTGCAATGTTCACAGAGAAAGCTGTGTTTGTTTTAAAAAAATAAAAACAGTTTTCAAATATAAAGGATTGACAATATTTTTGTGTCACTGAACCTGTGAACCAGGGGTCCCCAGGTGGGTCCTGGAGGCCCGGCATCCTGCATGTTTTAGTTCTCCCTGGTTTAACACACCTGCATCAAATGATGGCTCGTTATGAGGTCTAAGGAGAACACTGACTGACACAGTGAGTGGCAGCGGCAGTTAGGAAAAGTTTGTGTAGCCTGTAATTGCTAAGCTCTTAAACTGATCTCTTCAGCACCTCGGTGCCACCGCGAGGTTCATGTTCTTTGCCCCGTTACAGGCAAATGAGGGAGTTCACCCCGAAGACAAGGCCTACTTCGGCCCTGGAGGAAATATCTCCCCTGTGTTTTCAGACTACGATCAGAAGACAGAAGCAGGAACAGTTAACAGAACTATACATATAGTTATACATTTTCTTATGTTTATTGTGTTTGTGATTCTGAACACTTTATAATCCCCTGGTTATGTGTCAGTCATCTGTGGGGCTTGTGCCCCCACGCTGCCCCCTCTGGCGGAGAGGGTCACGCCAGGACTGGTGGAAATACATTCTGACGTCACCGTCAAAAAACGAATAAATATCAAACTTGTAATTTTGTAATTAAATTTGTAATTTAAATTTGTCTTTTTTTTTTTCTTTCTCATGAAATTTATGGATTTGTTACCCCAGCACCTCGAGCGAATTTATGTATACAATTGTACATTGTTTGTTTGTAAATAAAGTAAAAAAAAAAAAGTCAAACTTGTGGCCCCCTGGTGCTGAAAATGTAAACTACAGCTGGTCGGGGTCTTTTTCGATGTCGGAGTGAACGGGGTGAAAGGTCAACCCGGACTTAAAACTTTAACGTTCCTCCCGTCCGACACATGACGCGTCATACTTTACTCTCTGACGTCGCAGACGCTGCTTGATCTCACCTGCAGAAGTTTCCTTCCTGAGCTCAACATGACGGCCGCCATGTTGGTTTCAGCTGATGACGTATGAGAGACTGTTCCACCTTGACGACATGAGGGGGGGCGGGACAACAACTTTTTATTTTAATGTTTTTTTTTCAATAAAAATAAGTAAAAAAAGCTTTTATTGTTTTTACCTTTAATAGTTTAATGAACACAGAACAAATCCCGGCATTTACTCGGAGCCAGAACCTGTAGTTTCTGATCTGGTTCCGGTTCCGTTCCCCATTTATGGTTCGGTCTGGATCTGATGATGGTCACGTGGTTCTCCGAGTCGAACCGGTCCTTCCCCGGTTCCAGCAGAACCTCCTAGTCCACTTGGCTCCTGAGGAGAAGAGCTTCCCGGTGCGGTTCCGGTTCTGGTCCGGTCCAAGAACGGAATCAACAGCGCCTCAGGTAGACCGACAGATGGAGAACCGAGCGTCTGGACCCGAACTGGTTCTGGTCTTCAGCGGGAAGCGGAAGTCAGGGAAAGATTACATAACGGACATGATCCAGGATCGGTAAGGTTCGGTTCCGATAAGAACACGGGCTCG
This sequence comes from Poecilia formosa, assembly GCF_000485575.1. NCBI lineage: Eukaryota > Metazoa > Chordata > Actinopteri > Cyprinodontiformes > Poeciliidae > Poecilia > Poecilia formosa. The sequence continues at coordinate 50,129 of NW_006800662.1, read as the reverse complement.
GGTTGTTTACATTGGAGTCACGTGACTGTTTCCTTTATGAATGAAGCATCAGAACCTCTGCGGTCCTGGTCCTGAATGACTCTGGTTCCAGGTCGCTGATGGTTCTGATCAGGTGACCCGGTTTGTGTTCCTCACAGAACCTTCCAGAACCTCGGATCAGATCCGTCACCAGCAGATTCCTCCAGCCGGTCCGGTTCTGATCAGAGTTGTGATCCGGGGGTCGGGGGTGTCCCTCCATGTCCAACTCTTACCTGGTTTCGTCTCCATGACAACGAGTGTCTGACTGAAGCAGGTGAAGCTTTTATTTTGAAAGTCCAGGTTTAAATGTTTTTGTGAAGAGTTTTATGTTGAGGTTCTGATGGGTCAAACAGAACCTTCAGAACCAATGAAGTCCAAAAATTCAGAGCAACCACAGTACCGGTCTTCTGGTTCTGGTCATATTTGGATCCAGTCATTACAAGAATGTAACCACAACAGAACCAGCCTGTCATATCAGGTTGTCGAGCCTCTTCAAGTAACTGGTTCTGGTCTTGGTTCTGGTCCTGGTTCTGGTCCTGGCCTTGGTTCTGGTCCTGGTTCTGGTCTTGGTTCTGGTTCAGGTTTCGTCCTGTTTGTCTCTCTCAGGAGGCGGGACCTGTGGGGTGGTGGACCAATCGGCTTGCTCCGTCTAACGTTTTCTTCTTCTTCTGCAGTCTTGGCCCGGAGGTGTGCGCCGTGCTGCGTCTATCCGGGCCCCTGAAGCAGCAGTACGCTCAGGTGAGACCGCGCCATGTGCTGCATCCCGTCGCCATGGTAACTCCCACCTTACCTGTGCCTGTCCCTCAGGAGCGCGGCCTGGACCTGAACCGACTGCTGGGTTCCGGACCGTACAAGGAGCGGTACCGAGCCGATATGATCCGCTGGGGGGAGGACCGACGGAACCGTGACCCGGGTTTCTTCTGTCGCCTAGCAACCAGAGGAGCCCAGCAACCTGTGTGGGTGAGGGCTGTGATTGGTCAGGATGGCTCTCTGCCCTCTGATTGGTCAGGATGCCCTCTGATTGGTCAGGATGGCTCTCTGCCCTCTGATTGGTCAGGACGGCTCTCTGCCCTCTGATTGGTCAGGTGGTGAGCGATGCCAGGCGGCAGTCGGACCTGCAGTGGTTCCAGTCCGAGTTTCCCCGTCGGACCCGTAGCGTCAGAGTCCAGTGCTCGGAGGAGACCCGGGGGCAGAGGGGGTGGAGCTTTACGCCAGGTACACCAACCCACCTCTCTCTCTCCCTCTGTGTGCCGCGCAGCCGTCTACCTGCTCAGATTTTTACCTGTCCCTCAGGTGTGGATGATGCAGAGTCAGAGTGCGGGCTGGACCGCGGCGTGGAGTTCGATTGGATCATCAGGAACGAGGCCGATGCCCCCTCCCTGGACCAGCAGCTGCAGCCCATCCTGAGGGCGGCACAGGAAGCGGCGGCGGCAGCGCAGGAAGTGGCAGTGCTCCGAGATGATCAATAAAGTTATTATTGATTAGCTTCAATTTTAATCATAGTTATTTAAAAAGAAATTATTAAAACTGATGACATCACAGACTGCTACTGAGCATGTGCAGAATGTGCCACTTCACCTGTGGGCAGCGCGACCTGCTGAAACACCTGACCTCAGAGCCGCATTCTGATTGGCTGAGAGGGATCAGCAGGTGTTTCAGAAAGCTGAAGGAAGAACTCCCCTGCAGTTTCCCTCTGGAGGCTAATCCTGTGGAGCAAGGGCCCTCTAGTGTTTAGGAGGAGGAACTGAGGGTTCTATTTGGATCAGAACCGGACCGGCTGCTTAGTACCATCAGCAGGAACGACAAAGAATGAAAATATTTAAATCTGAATGAATGAAGTTATGATTTTTCTGGATCCTTTTAGAAATAAACTGTTTAAAATTTAAATATTTCATCTTGCAGTTTTTATTCTGGCCAGGGCCAGCGGGGGGCGCTGCTGAACGATCTGAACCCAAGCAGATCAGACCAGGCCGGTTCTGATCTGAACTGGTTCTAGTTCTGGTTTCTGCCTCAGGACCTCATTACAAATATTGCGATGCTTGGGTTTCCATGGTTACAGAGGTAATCACGTTGGACGGTTCTGCAGGTCAGGACCAGTCTAACCAGTCCACTTGGAACAAGGTTTCCATGGAAACGGAGATGTCCTTGGTGCTGAACCAGTTAACTTAATATTCAAACTCGCTACGGTAGAACGATTCCAATAATTAGCAGCCGGTCAGCGATCAATGAGCCAGTCGATCAGTTTTTACATGCAATGGTTTTATTTTATAAAATCTTTGCTTTGGGTCATTAGAATGAATTGTGACATCGTCACAGTGATGACATCACCAGGTAAAAACACTTTCATCTGAGCTCTGGCCCCTGGGTCACCATATTTGGCAGTGGAATGTCTTTCCATGATTGGCTGATCACACACTGAAGCCACGCCCCTTCAACGTTATTGGCTGAAATAATATTTGGCCCTAATTAACAAATCAATTATCAAAGGAAACTGAACATTCAGAGAAAACACTGAATTAGTCAAACGCTGGGGAGCGGTTAGTGACGGGGATGGGGTCAAAGGTGACAGACGGAATGTGTGACATCAGGATTTATCCAGACAGGAGGCCACACCCCCCGGCCCACCTCCACCTGTCCCCTGGAAGGAGAAGGAGGTGACACAGTGGGAGGAGCTTCAGCAGGAGTTGAGCTCCTCCATGGTCTGGTTCAGCGTCGCCTGGAGCTCCATGTTGGCGTTTCTAGCTGAGGTCAGAGCGTCTGGAACAGGAAGAGGCGGGCAGTTATTGATTACCCATCAATTAATGATTACCAGTACTTCAGTGATTCTTGAGAATAGGGACAAAATGGGTTTTAATTTTCCCATAATTTTTTTTGTTATTTCTCAACCTTATATATGCAAATATGACAAATAATGTTTAGGAAATGTAAAGATGCTAAGGTACAGGCTCCCAGTTGCAACATGTTTTTTTTTTATTACATTTTTAATCAACCTGACCCAGAACATTGTCATCACCATCTGACAAAAATAAATGAAAATAATTTTTAATGACCCTATTAGTGATATTTTTACTCATTTTACAGACAAATACTTCTCAAGAAACAAAAGAAATATTATTTAAAACCAAAAAACAACAAAAAGTCCATCTGACGGAGTTGACAGTGCATGACGGAGTTGACCCAGAACTGAAGGTGGTGACAAACTAGTGAATAAAATGAAAAACTTGGTACATGTGAAGTAATGCAATTCATGTAAAATACATTAAAATGAATTAACTGCACATTTAAGTGAGATTTGACAACAATTTCACTAAAAGAATCAAAAACTGACGGAGTTGAAAAAAAGCCAAACTACCTCAATTTATATGTTATTC
>NW_006800662.1:43844-46218 GCF_000485575.1 Poecilia formosa | reverse complement strand
ATTTTTGTCAGATGGTGATGACAATGATCTGGGTCAGATTGATTAAAAATGTAATAAAAAAAAAACATGTGGAAACTGGGAGCCTGGACCTTAACTTTTTTACATTTCCTAAACATTATTTGTCATATTTGCATATATAAGGTTGAGAAATAACAAAAAAAATTATGGGAAAATTAAAACCCATTTTGTCCCTATTCTCAAGAATCACTGACTTATCAATAAATGATTAAGAATCAATTAACAATTACAGATCAATTAAGGCTCAATTAACAATCAATTAATAATTAAGGATTAATTTAAGATAAATGAATGATTACAGTTCATTAACTATTACTTACAAATAAAATTAATTACCAATTAGTTACTTAATTTGATTTGATTGATTGTTGATTAGTGATTACCACCAAAACACTCAGACCAGTCTCACCTTCCAGGCCATCAATAGTTTTCTCCAGTTTGGCCACCGTACGCTCGGCAAACTCGGCTCTGGTCTCCGCCTGGAACACAGGAAGTTCTGAGGAGGCTAACAGGAAGTTCTGAGGAGGCTAACAGGAAGTTCTGAGGAGGCTAACAGGAAGTTCTGAGGAGGCTAACAGGAAGTTCTGAGGAGGCTAACTGACTAAACTAACAGGAAGATAACTGCTGAAATGTGGCTCACCTCCTTCAGCTTGTTGCTGAGATTTTTTATCTCTTCCTCGTAGCGGTCCTCCTTGTTGGAGTACTGTGAGACAGAGACAACATCCAATCAGAGCTCACCTGTTCAGGTGTCGGAGCTCAGGTGAGTCAGCGGATCAGTTTAACCTCTCCTCCCAGCAACTCTATCCGTCATTAGTGTTAGCTGGAGACTGAAACGTCTGACTTTCTGGCCGCCACTGAACACACCTCCACCTCCTCCAGGTGAGGTTATCGATGAACTGATCAGTGATCAGGCTCCTCCCCCCTCCTACCTTCTCCGCCTGCGCCTCCAGAGACTTGGCGCTGGTGAACACGGTTTTCAGCTCCTCCTCCACCAGCCGACACTTACTGCAGAGAACACATGCGTCAAACAGGTGTGGGCGTGGCCTGCCGGAAGGTGTGTGTGTGTGTGTGTGTGTTAGAGCGCGCAGTGGGTGGAGGAGGGGCTGAAGCGCAGGTAAAGGTCAGAGGTCATGGAGGCAACAGGAGGCGAGGAGGAGGAGCTTCCCCGCTCTGACCGACAGGTGAGAGGTCACATGACCTGCAGTACCTTGTCTTCAGACGCCTGCAGGCTCTTCAGTGATTGGTCGAAACCCCTCAGCTGCTCCTCCAGCCTCCAAACCTTACTGAGAGATGGCCGAGAGAGAAAGAGAGATGGGCGAGCGAGAGACAGGTAATGTGGTGAGACAGGTGAGGACAAATGAAGAGACAGATGGCAGAGCAAAGAGGAGTCAGACAGACAGGTGGGGATGCAGCAACACATGCAGTGGTTTCCATGAGAACAAACAGGTACAAATACATGGAGGATGTTAGTCTGAGTGACATCATCATCAGTGTGACATCAAAGATCAAGGGGCGGAGCTTCATGTAGCAGTCCAAACCATCAGAACCAACAGAACCCGCTGAGCTGCTCTGATTGGCTGCTTTCAGCTCAGTATGATAAGGCCTGTTCCTATTGGCTCAATCTGTTGCACCACACTAAGGTCAAAGGTCAGATCTACTCAGCTCTACTCAGCACAGCATTTGGACCCTGATGTGGTTCTGAGTCGTTTGTCTGGACTGATGGTTGTGGTTGTGAGTGGCTTCACCTGTCTGCCTGCTCGGCCCGGTCCTCGGCCCTCTCCAGTTCTCCCTCCACCATCACCAGCTTGCGAGCAACCTATGGTTACAGGTAAAATGGCCGACAGAGTAAAATAAATAAATCCCGTTAAGACATCAGCAGTAAATATACGCTCATAGAGTGAGTAGATAATAGATGTAAACTATAAATCTGAAGTGTAAATATCTCAGTGATGTTTGACAGTGAAACCCTTGAGAGCAATTCAAATGTTTGTTTTGCTCAGCTAGCCTACATGCTAATGCCAGTCACTATGTGCCCATTATTCCCCATATAAACAGAACTTTTAGCTTTTGCTCATGTAAGACTAATTCTTAATTTACTCAAAGGATTTGAATGATAAAATAGGGTATTTTTATTGTGAAATTGTTTTATGTTAAGTATCAACCATGAGGCAGTAATACTGCTGAATGCTAAGGTCAGATTTTTATGCATTTTAGTAATTCCACCAGGGGGCAGTAGAGGGGTCTCAGGAAAGTTGGAGGGAAAATGAGGGGAGAAAAATGAAAAAAAGTAAATTGTTTATATATTTTTTAACATCATCAAGTTTTATACTGGAATCGCAGAGTTGAATTTACTACT
>NW_006800662.1:34274-43274 GCF_000485575.1 Poecilia formosa | reverse complement strand
ATAAACGTCCATGTGCAGCGAAATTCGGTGTTTCGGTACCAACACACCAACTCTGCCAGATCATCGATCAGAGCAGCACCGCTGTGTTCAGATCATGTTATAACCCAAATAAACATCAAGCCTGGAAACGTTTGTGGGTTTTATGGTGTTGGATCCTCATACATATAGAGGAGCTGTTTGTTGCTATGGCAACGAGTCTGCGTGTAGCTAGCCGACACGGAAAGTGGGGGGAGGAGGATACGAGTGGTTTTGAGTTGTTCTTTGACGGTTTTTCTGAGTTATTTTCCCTTTGCTGTGGCGCGCTGCTCTAAGAAGGTTTCATTTAGTTACCAGAACCGTTCTACATAGGGTTGCCACCCGTCCCGCATTTGGCTGTTAAATGTTGCGTCCCGTATTGAACCGATACAACAGTAATGTTACTCAGGATGAACACAGGGAATTTTAAAAATGTGTCAGTGGCGCAGTGTGAAACCAGACAGAATGGATCAGGAGAGGAACTGCAGACCCGTCAGAACCTAAAGAACCAGAAATCAGAGACTCTTCATCCCTCCATTATCTCCTGAGCTTGATATGGTGCAGAACATTTTGCTATGATTAAGTTTCTTATTGTGGTTTTAGTCGACTATATTGGTTTGATTATTTGCTTATTTAATGTATAATAATATCAGCCAAAATAATACTAATGGTCATTTAAAGAACAAATCATTAACAGATTAACAGTAAATACTTCTGAGGACATTTTGAATATTAAATCAGGTGCTATGATCAGTTACTCAGTACTTGAGCAGTTTACCAAATACTGTTTACACTTGCTTAATTAAGCGTGTTTACGGTATGCTGCTCTGATTGGAGTACAGTTTTGGGGAACTCTAACCGACCTCCACACATTAACGATTGCTCTATGGATCACTTTTTAAAAACAGAAAACAGCGCCATAAAATAATATCCATCACTGCAGCGGAGCTGGGCGCTGCAGCTGGTGTTATTTAACCTACTTTAGCTGCTGCAGCATTCAGAGCAGCTCAGCTCTGAGCGCCGGCTTTAGAGGCAGCAAGGCCCGCTGCCGGTCTGCAGCTCCCGACGCGTCGCTGGTAAAACTTCACCTCGTAGCTGAGCTGGAGTTTGAAGTTACATCACTCCAAAACATGAAACGAGGATCTGCTCCACGGTGGAGCCTCAACCGCTGCTGATGAATGGCGGCTGCTCCGGTCGGTGTGATTTGATCACCTTCACGTCGTTCCAGGTCAAATTTAGATTTTTTTGCTTTTCGGTCATTCCTAGTCTTTGAATCTCGGATCATCGAGCCAAAGTTGTGAAAACTCCGATTTACTGTGGGTTAACTAGTCTGGGTTTAATGTGATGATGTCACCATGTGTGGACGTGACTACCAGCCGACCAATCAGGTACCTCCTCATATTTACGGTCGGCCTCCTCAGCGATCAGCTTGGCCTCCCTCAGCTGGACCTCCAGGTGCTCCATCTTCTCCTCGTCCTTCAGAGCCCGGTTCTCGATCACCTTCATGCCTCTGTGGGGGGGTCAGACAGGTGGGGGGTCATAAAGACACAGTCCAGGTGTTTCTGTCTGCTAGAGGCAGGGCTAGGTGATATAGCTGATACAACTGTTTCATATCAGTCAAAATCAATAAATATTGATTTTTGTTTTGTTTTAAATAACTGAAAAACGGCTACACCGATGCCATGACCTTTCCAGGTTTTTCCATGCTGTTTTTTTATTTCTAAGCAGTTATGGGGCTCAGTGACGAAATCTGGATCTGCTACTGCGCAAGTTACTCAACAGTTTGTTGCTGGGCGACTTAAGAGTGAACTAGTTGATGCCACAAAGCTAGCTTAGCTGGCTAACTTTGCTAAAGCCTTTCCTCTGCCTATATTTCCCAGAATGCTGTGAGGTTCTGGATCAGAGTTCAGTAAAATTATTGAATTTGTATTATCTCAAATATTAGTGATGCTCCGATCAGGTTTTTTGCTACCGATTCCCATACCAATCACCCATGAGGCCGATCTTTGCCGATCACCTGGATTGGCTGTTAATTTTTCGCTTTAGATATAAATGCTGCTATATGATCTGGCAAAATGGAAAAATGATCTGGCAACAAATTCAACTAATCTAGACATAAATTACAAAATAATTGCAGCCAAAATCCAGCAGCTATTCAGTCTAAAGGACAACTGAAAACCTCCAATCAGTAAAATAATATTTAACAATAAGGCTCTCAGTGCCATAAATTATGCATAAGTCAAATAAATCTCACAACACTGCCTGTATCAAATAATGTAAAGAAAAACTAGATTTTCATTCAGAATCAAACAAACAATCCGGAGTTACTGACTCAAAACTTCCTGTTAGCATGGCGGCTAGCTGATTACTGCTAGTTCTGATTGGCTGTTTCTGACTGAGCGGAGTAATTATGCAGATCAGGGAGGAGATGGATTTTTTTTTTTTTTCAGAGATTATCTAACTCATGGTATTACAAAGTTAAACTTTTAATATATATGTAAAATCTCTTTTTGTTTGTTTAAGTCAGATGCTGCAGCTTTAAGCAGAGGTTTGGTGTGAGAGTCACCACCAGGTGGAGCAGAACCAGCGTCTGACATCGCAGCTCGGAGACTTAAATCATTTTACGGGTTATTCGTTTAGCTTTCTGACCGTCATGCTAATCCGGGTGAGTGTTTGTAGCTGTGCGCTGTTCACTGGCCGCTCCAGATGTCTCTTTATTTGCCTGCTTTGAGGCTCGATGTAGCCGAACTCCGTCAAATGTTTGTTTTTTAAACGTCATATTAGATTCGTTGTGTTGATGCATTTTGACATGCTTCACTCCCAAGGTATTTATTTGGCGCAACACACAAACGTCCACATTCACTCTCAGAGCGTCATAGTTCCACATCGCTTAGGATTTGTTGCTGCGCGTTGTGAAGGAAAGAGGAGACCAGCTGCACAGGCAGGCTGCGAATGAGATGCAGGTGATCGGCAACAAGAGACCGTGATCACCAATCATACACTTTTTCACGGAAATCAGCCGATTATGATCGGTGGCCGATCGATCGGCACACCTCTATCAAATATATTATCTCATAGTCAACCTCAGATGTATTATCTATTGATATCGATCACATGCCTATTGTGATAGATTTTGTTATTGATTTATTGCCTGGCCCTAGGTGAGAATGACAGCAACAGGTGATGAAGATGAGCTCCTCTTCCTCTCCATCACCTGCTACAGGTGGACCTAGGTCACTGACCTCTCGCTCTCATCAGCGACCTTCTCCACCTCGTCCAGCTTGCGCAGTGCAGCAGCCAAACGCTCCTGGACCCGGTCCAGGTTCTCCTCGCTGAGCTGCAGCCGCCGGCTCAGAGACGTCACCTCTCCCTCCGCCTGCAAGAGAGAGAGCAGGATAAGAGGTGAGAGCCCAGGGTCAAGGGTCAGGACCTGGTTCTAATCAGGTCCTTCCAGAAAATCTGGAGAGATCCTCACTGTCCCCTTTGACCTCCTCTAGTGGGTGGCAGTGGTGCAAGTGGTCCTCTGGACAAAGGAATACAAGTATGCACAAACACACACACACAGCCCAGTGGAGGAGCTGGACAGGTACGCCAGTCAACCTGATGAGGCCAGAATCTCCAGGTCCCAACAGAACCACTCAGAAAGGTTCACTAGTCTAGAAGCACCAGTAGGACTAACCTGACCCGAACTCAGCTCCAGGTCGACCAGTTTATTCATTCAGATGAATTGTTCATAATTTCACAGTTTATCTTCTGTAATATTTGATGAAGATCCTGTGTTCATATTGTTGAATAACTAAACTGAATTAAATAAAATATTACTGAACATATTATCATATTATTAACATCATCATCATGTTAGTAACAATTTATTATCACTGACAAGTCAACAAATTGTGAATGGAAGGATCGCAAGCCGTCAGTCAAAATGGTGGACATCAAGAAACTAGCGCTCCTCAGACAGCTGGACGTTGGGCTCCGCCCCCACAGCCAATCAACCAATCAGTGACTGGCTTCAAACTCACCTGTCTGGTCCAACGGAACCACTCTGGGTTCTAGAGAGTGGTTTGGACCGGGCCAGGGAGCAACGAACCCGACTCTAAACATCGGCCGGGTTCAGACCAGGTCGGACCAGGCCAGACTAGATCGGGCTGGGTCAAAATGGACCGGGTCGGACTGTGTTCAAACCCTCCTGGAGCGTAAGAGGCTCTAGAACCAGAGGAACTGGATCAGAACCGGAGCGCATACCTCCTCCCTGGTCCTCTTCTCCTTCTCCACCTCCCGCTGCAGCTGCTCCGCCCGCTCCTCCGCCTCCTCCGCCTGCTCCTGCAGAACCTTGATCTTCTTCTTCACTGCGTCGATGCTGTTCATCCCGCCACTCATCTTCCCTTCCTGCAGAGACACAGCAGCTGATTGGTCGAGAGGAAACGGCACCGAAGACTGAACCTGTTCATTCTGAACAGTTCCCAGTCTGGTTCAGATGAACTAGTTCCCAGAATGAGCCAGACTGGGAACTATTCAAAGAACTGGAACACCTCCATGATTTTCTTCTGTATGTAAACTTCTGATCCTGAAGACATTAATAATAATAATCTCTGATATTATCTCTGTCATCACTTAGGCTTTCAGTAAACAGCAATGATTCTGGTGATTGTGACCCAAAACCAGAGTTTTGGTTCTGGTGGAATGTCAGACAGGTGTATGTAAACTTCTGGCTCCAGCTGGAACTTCAGTCTGTGGTTCTTCGGTGCTCGTCAGAACCAGATATCCTGATATAAAGAAATGGTACCACTGCTAACACTGCACCTCAAAGCCCTGGTACCAGGTGGTACCACCTACTCACTGTTCACTCTGCTTCACCCCAACGTTACCACCAGGCGGGTTAAAGCCGCAGCTGACGGGATCTGGGCTGCAGATGAGCGGCTGTGAATAGAAGTTACTGCTGATAAAGGAAGATTCTGCCCAGAGCATTTAGAGTTCACAAAATAATACATAAACATCAATAAAATGTTCAGGGGCCCATAATTTGAACCGCAGCATAAAACCATCCATATTCTTCTGCTTATCCGCGGTCGGGTCGTGGGGTCAGCAGCCTAAGTAAGGAGGCCCAGTCGTCCCTCTCCAGCCTCTTCCAGCTCCTCCAGGAACCCCAAACCGTTCCCAGGCCAGCAGAGAGACATCGTCCCTCCAGCGTGTCCTGGGTCTCCCCTCCTCCCGGTGGGACCTGAACTCCTCACCAGGGAGGCGTCCAGGAGGCATCCTGACCAGATGGCCGAGCCTCAACTGGCTCCTCTCTACGTGGAGGAGCAGCGGCTCTACTCTGAGTCCCTCCTGGATGACCGAGCTTCTCTCTCTAAGGGAGAGCCCAGCCACCCTGCGGAGGAAACCCATTTCGGCCGCTTGTATCCGGGACCTCGTTCTTTCGGTCTTGACCCAAAGCTCATGACTATGGATGAGGGTGGGAACGAAGATCGACCAGTAAATCGAGAGCTTCACTTTTTGACTCAGCTCTCTGTTCACCACGACGGACCGGTACAGCGCCCGCTTCACGGCAGACGCTGCCCCAATCCGCCTGTCGATCTCCCGCTCACTTCTTCCCTCATTGGTGAAGAAGATCCCCAGATACTTAAACTCCTCCGAGGGCAGCCCTGGCGGAGTCCAACTCTCCCTGGAAACGAGCCCGACTTAACTCTGGCAATGCGGACCAGACCCTGGCACCGGTCATATAGGGACCTGACAGCCCGTATCAAAGGTACCTCATACTCCCAGAGCGCCCCCCACAGGACTCCCTGAGGGACACGGTTCAACGCCTTCTCCAAGTCCACAAAACACATGTAGACCGGTTGGGCGAACTCCCAGAACTCCCAGAACCCTCCAGGACCCTGAATAGGTTCTCTTGCCAGGGAGGCTTAAGAGTGTGACCCCTCTGTAATTGGAGCACAGCCTTCAGCCGCCCTCTTTGAACAGTGGGACCACCACCCCAGTCTGCCAACCCAGAACCAAAACCAAACATGCCACAATTAAATAAATCAAGACACCCCAAAAGCGTCAGCAGATTGGCAGACCAGAAGATTCCAGGTAGATTCCAGGTAGATTCCAGCACAGAGACGCAGCTTAGCGGCTCTTCATGCAGGGCTCAAGGTAATACGAGGCTTAGACAGAATCATGATTTAGGCCCTTGGGCCCCTCCTACTAAGAACCTCAGCATGAATAACATGTTTAAATATATATTTCATGAAGTCTGTGGGGGGGAGACCAGGTTAAAATCAATCACTGATTATTGGTTGTTTCCTGTGATGTATTTATCAATAAACCAGCTCTAAAACAAAGATTACACCATATTGTAGCCATGGTAACACAACAATCAGACTATTAAGATGATTCTATGCATTTTTACGAAGTAAAGGTCCTAATTAAATCTTAAATGTACTATTTATTTAAAAAAAATTCAGCTCAACGCATTAAATAAAATTCAGTAACATTTTCAATAAATGAATGCAACAGGTTTAGATGTATGGTTTCTGTTACAATTCAACCATTTATAGGATGTCTGGAGGGCCCTGGATGTCTGGAGGGCCCCTGAATGGCCCCTACCAGCAGCTACTGAGTTTTCTTTGCCTTGATATCTCAGCCTTATAATTCTAGATCTCTGAGGTGCTAACATAGAAAACTGATGTAGAGCTAACCCCTCTGAGCCTTTCGATCTTTAAAACAGTCTGAAGCCAAGTTGCTATGGAGTTTAACAAATATTATTAAGGTTTATTTAGGAAAATATCAACTGTTCTTATTTCATAGCTTCATAACCTTTGACCTTCTCTCCTCTGGTCTGTTTCACAGTTTCAGTCTCAGATCAGCTCAGCAGAACCAGAAACATTATATCAGGGAAACATGGACTATATTTACTTTGCATTGTCCCCATATGATGACAGTGATATAGAATAATCTGATTAAATATTAGATTATTGATTAGTATGGGTTGTTGTTGTTGTTGTTGTGCGGTGTTTTAAGATCTTGTTCAATGTGCCGTTTATTAACTTTGAGACCCTCCAAAGGTCTCTGTACTGCCCAAGTTCTTCTGGACCAGCAGAACCAAGCAGTCATCCATTAGAACCGGTGAGCAGCTCAGAATACGCTTTGGATCAGTTCCTGAATGTCTGGGGGGCCCTGAAACACATTCAGACATTCGGGGGCCCCTGAGGATCTAAACCAGCTGTGATCAAAACTTTAACGAGAGAACCGTTAAGCTGACGTAACTTCCTGTCCCGTCGGATCCGACTCCTTTATGTTCTGATTCAGTGATCGGTCCCTGGTTTGGTCAGCCAGCTGGTTCTGGTCCAGAGGCCTCAACAGAACCTCAGCCCACTCCGCTCCCTCCGAACTTACCGGAATGTTAGCTAGTTAGCGGCTAGCAGAGCGCTCCGGATCAAACTGCGGCTGTGTGGATTAGTACAGTGTCCCAGGTCTCAGCTGGTCGAGGTTCCGGTCCAATTCCGAGTCCAGGTCAAGATGCAGCTCAGGATTCTGGTCTGGTACTGGTTCTGCTTCTTCCTCTCCTTCAGCCAACACCCTTTTCCGGGTTGAGTTCCCTCCGCTGGAAATGACGTCAGCTGCTCTTTTTTTCTGAGGAAGAGGAAGAAGCAGTCAAACCAGTGCCCCCTGCTGGACTCCGAAGAAACTGCAGCCTGAACCACGAGCATTTCAGGTCAGAGTGCTTTACATAAAAAACACAACAAACTACAGAAACACATTATATTTCAGTGGCAAAATAAAGAGAAGTCATAAAAACTCTAATCCAGGCCATGGTAACTAATGTTCCAGTTATTATTAATCAAATCAGCTCCAGCCAGCTGGGTTTTTAGTCTGGACTTAAGGAACTCAGTGTTTCAACACTTTTTCAGTTTTCTGGAAGTTTGTTCCAGATTTATGGTACATAGAAGCTGAATGCTCTTTCTCCATGTTTGGTGCCAGAACCAGTAGATTGATCCAGCAGCAGCAGATCAGAGATTTCTACTATGTAGAGAATCATCCGTTCTCCATGCTAAGTTCTTGGATGTATGAGGTTAAAGAAGAGTCAGTGAGTTGAATTCATGAATTCCATTCATTAATACCAAAATACAGCTGGTCCATTATGACCTGCTACCTTTAAGAGCTAACAGACAAAACAGCATCCCTGATGGGTTTGTGATCTCCTTTGTTAGCCTCCATCTAAGCTACTCCCTAAAAGAGTACGTTCCTCTGTGTGTCATCCCTTACTTACCCTTAGCTGAGCTCTCATTTACATTTCCTAACATGTCATTTCCTTTAGGTTTAGCTTAGCTTTAGCTTAGCAACTAGCAAACAGATATAGAATCAAAACACAGAATTATTTATTCTCAACACCAGCAGTAGTTTAAAGTCTCTTCTCTCAGTGAAAGACTGTAGAACTGGGTGGTGTCTCCATCTCCCTGGTTTTAGTCAGAACTCCAGCAGCAGCGTTCTGGACGGTTGATGTGAAGATGCTGCTGTAGATCAATATCTCATTATGTTCAGTGATGGAGTCGTGAACTGGTCCTTTTAGCTGATAATGATCTGACATCCAGCAGAGCCTTTCAGTGACTCGCTGGTAGATCATCGTTCATTTTGCAGTGGATCAATCTGAGGTCCGATGTCAGACTGCTGCATTTATTCTGTCAGTATTTCAGTTTCAGACAGGGATTCTCCTGCATCGTGCCGGTGAATGTCCAGCCCATTTCTGTGCAGAATGCAGGCGGTGAGGATGAGGCCCGCTGGCTGAGGACCAGTGGAGCCGGATATTTTTGTTTAGATCGACAGACTATTGACGTGAGATCTCTGGGGATAACATTTCACAAGAAAGATGGACATATTACTGTTTATATTTTGTGAATAGAATATTACTAAACTATATTTATATCCACCGACAAAATACCAGCTAATTTTAGCTATAGTGCTTGGTGTAATACCAGGTTTCAGCTATGAAGGCTAACC
>NW_006800662.1:20467-31300 GCF_000485575.1 Poecilia formosa | reverse complement strand
CCATCAATCCATCCATCCATCCATCCATTTTCTTCCACTCTTGTTCCCAGTGGGTCAGGAGGTGCTGGTGCCTCTCCTGCGAATGTTTGGGGCGAGAGGTGGGGTCATCTGGTCAGGTCACCAGTCTGTCGCAGGGCAACACAGAGACAGACAACCAAACACTCACTCACTCCTAGGGAGAATTTAGAGAGACCAATTTACATCATAGTCATGTTTTTGGACTGTGGGAGGAAGCCGGAGTACCTGGGGAGAACCCAGCATGCACAGGGAGAACATGCAAACTCCATGCAGAAAGACCCGGGAATCGAACCCAGAACCTTCTTGCTGCAAGGCAACTAACTGTGGCATTTGCAGGCCTTATCATCCATCCATCCATCCATCCATCCATATAACAGCAGACAGGAAGTTTCTGAAATTTTTATATTCAGCAGAAATCAATAATCGGATCCTGAAAGGTTTCAGGTTCTTCTGGATCTTCCAGATGTTTCTGTAAATTCTCTGAAATGTTCTGGACAGGAAACCTTCATCATCATCTTCATCAGCTGAAGCAGCTGGAGTCGTTTGTGTCCATCATCAGGTTCATAGTGTTTACATCATGTGACCTCATCATCATCATCATCATCATGTTGACACAAACTGGTTAATTGACTCTTATTGAAAAAACAGCCATGCTAACATGCTAATGTACAGCAGCTGTGACCCATGCAGACCTCCCTCCCAGTCCTCCCAGTCCTCCCAGTCCCCATCTCTAACTGGTCCCCTCTCCCCACCCTGCTGCTGTATTAAAAACTTTTTGGCTTCACCTGAACCTGGAACAGATTTTGAAGCTAAATATTCAGACGTAACAAACAGAATAAAAGTTTCTAAAACTACTTCTGTTTAAATAAAGTTCCCACAGTCAGGCTGCAGCTCCAAAGGCCTTCTGGGTAATGTAGTGTGGTGACCGTTCATGTGTCTCATGTTTGGCTCTGAGCCAGGAACAGAAATGTTTCTGCTTCCAGTGAAGCTCAGCAGGACGATCCGCTCTGAGATCTGCTGAATCAGCGTTCCTATCAGGCCAAATCAATTATTACTTATTGATCAGTCTCTCGTTTTAATATCTGAAATCCTGGCAAGCAGCATTTCCTAATTTATCCACAGTTTCACTCCAGCTTCTTTTCCCCCTAACCCTCCCAGTAGCTCCCAGTAACCTGTACTGGTCTCCAGCTCCCAGGACGGCCAATCGCCTGAAGCTTTTTTTGAAGAAGATTTTGAACTTTGGACTGAGACACACAAACTCCGCCCACTGGCCTTATGGCCTCCAATCAGAGCTGACCACAGCCTCTGTAAGCCCCTCCCTATCTGCAAGCCCCTCCCCCTCCAGCAGACATGATCAGTAAACAGTTGTCATGGTTACACTTCCTGTATCGAACAGAAAATTTAGGAAATGTTAAAGGAAAATGTCCGACAGCGAGTGGATCTGTGGTAGCAATGGTGACATCACGGTGACATCACAGTGACATCATGGCGACGAAATCCACTGGGAGGTTAGCTCTCGCTCTCCTCGGGAATGTCCTGGAGATCTGGGGGTCACAGAGTGGCGGTTACCATGGTGACAGTGAGGCGCCCGGCGGTGACGGCGGTACTGACCTCTGGGACTGTCGGAGCGCGGCGAGATCTTCATCACTTCCTCCTCCTCCTCCTCCTCCTCAGGCCCCTCCTCCAGGCCATCTAACTGGTCGACAGGATCCTCTACGGCCAACGGGGCGACGGCGGGCGGCTCGGTCTCCAGCTTCCTGTCAACCTGTGGGGAGACACAACGGACATCAGCGCTGTTCGCCGCGCCGCATCACCTGGCTATCCGGACGCACCTGCTGGTCCTTGGAGGCGTCGCCCTTCCCTTTGTTCTTCTTCTTCTTCTTCCCGGACCCCGCCCCCTTCTTGCCGCCCTCCTCTGTCTTCAGACGCAGCCGCGACAGCTCCTCCTGCAGCAGCTCCACCTGCCGCCGCAGCAGCACCACCTCGCTGCTGGCGTCCAGCGTCGCATCGCGCGACATCGACCGCACCAGGCGGGGGGCGGAGCCCGGGCCGGCCGGGGGGGCAGCGCCCGCCGACAGCTCCAGGATCGAGTCCTGCCGGATCACCGCCGCCTGGGGGCGGAGCCAAACACAGCTGTTACATCACTTCCTGCTTCAACAGGAAACGCTTTGAGACTGGAGGAACGGACCTGCAGGGCGTGAAGCTGCGTGCTGAGCCCGACCAGCCGCTGACGCACTTCCTGTTGACACAAAGCGGGTCAGAACCAGGTCAGACCCGGTTCTGGGTCTGACCCGTTCTGTCGGCTCAGCCTAACCTCTGAGCTGACTGAAAGCTGATTGGTCGAAGCAGAAACAGGAAGTAGTGGTTACCTCGTTCAGGGTCCGTTCCTGCAGCTGGTTTCCGTTCCGGTCCTGAAACACGAAACCGGGTCAGAACCAGAACCTTCACAGTCACACACACTCTGATGAACCGGGTCGAGCCCAGCTCTTATCTGCCGCCTCCAGATGACTCGCTGAAACAGAACCATTTTGGATCGCCGGCCAGCCGAGGAAAAACGGACCCGCCCAGAACTGCAGAGCGATACCGCCGCTGTGCAGCTGCTCCTGTTGCCATGGCAACACCCCAACTGGGACCAGTCAGAACCTTCATCAATAATCTGCGAACCTATACCAAACCTACACTGGACCTGATCTCAGGCCCGGCGGCATTGGGGGGCTTTGTCCGCCCACAGAGTCCGCCGGCCCCCTGGACTGGAAGCTGTTTGTTGTTTTTACCTCAGAATGGCCAATTTATTCCTAAATCGATTTGACACAGTCGGGCCTTCTGCACTTCCCATATCTGTGTCCTATGTCACTTTTATCAGCACTTAAAACTGTTTAATCCGTTGTTAACATGTCGTAACCTGTTTTTCCGAGCCGTCTTCAAACGCAACATGAGCGCTAGTGAAGGAGACCTGCTGCTGCTGGGCGGAGCTACAGGTGTGTTAGAATCACGGCAGCAAAACACAAAGAACTTTAAACAGTTTTTCCCCCAAACTAACCGCCTGTTGAGTGAAGCTGCTGGATGCAGGTAATGTTAGCTAGAAGATGACTAGCTAGCTAATATCAATACAGCACCTTAAGCTCTTTAACTAGTAGCTTGTAGGCTACTGGTGTTGTTGTCTCGGCTTCGATTCATTTTGCCCCCCCAAAATAAGTCGGTGCCCCCCTCTTAAACTCGTCTGGAGCCGGGGCTGCCTGAACTGGACCTGAACCGGCTCAGACTGAGTAGAAGCAACAGAGTTCTGGTGGAAGGAGCTTTACCTTGGAAGAGCTGTTGTTGAGTTTAAAAGAACCGTTGACAGAACCTGAATCCCCATCTGAAAGAGAAACAGGTGAGAGGAGGTCGGAACCATGCCAGGTAAAGAGCAGAACAGGTGTGACTCACTGCTGATGTCCTGGTTGCCGTTGGTTATGGAGGATTTCTGATTGCTGGTGTCAGACAGCAGCGCCGCCAGTTTGTCAACTGAAACAAGAAACAGAGAAGGAAAGTCAGATTAGGGTAACCCTAACCCAAACAGAACCAACAAGGACCAAGCAGATGTCCAAGCCTGTCCAACCAGCTAAGCAGAGCCTCCTCACCTTCTCCAATGGCGGCCAGGAGGAGCGGTTCTGCTTTGGGAGCGTGCGGCGTGTCGGCTCTGAACAGGTTCCGGTTAGAGGAGGAGGTTTTTGCCTCCACATGCTGCTCCTCTCCGTCTTGTCGCGCCGTGGCCTGGACCAGGTCGGAGAACAAGGTGGCCCGCTCCTGCAGGAGCTCCAGAACCTCCTTGTCCTTCTGCTGGATGTCAGCTGTGGAGACAGGCAAGGAAGAGGAGGGACAGAGGGGTATTAGGACCTAACTTCACTCAGGGTCAGAGGTCAGAGGTCACCAGGAGCAGCATATGTACCTCTGAGGCGGCGCTGTAAAGCTTTGTCTTCAGTCTCAATGAGAGGAAACTCGTCTCTGGAAGGACAGCTGCAAAGAAAACATGACGAGTTTTCAGCCACAAAACAAGAAGGAAACTACGTCACTGTGGTTCATGTAGTTGGGCGTAGCACTGACCTCTGAGCGGCCTTCTGGATGCAGCTCATCCACGTCTTCCGGTCGTCTTTGGACGAAGCGTACAGCTCGTACATCTCTGGAGGGGCGGAGTCACTGATCAGGTACATCCCTTTTTCCTGATTGGCTACTTCTCTGACGATCAGCTTGGTCAGGGAAACCACAGGGGACTTGTCCTGAGACACAGGAGGACAGACAGGTGAAAAGACAGAGGACAAGGTCCCTCAGAGACAAGCCCAAGTTCACAGGTTTTTAAAGGTGATAAAGGTGAAATCAGGTGTGACTCACCAGTGACGCAAAAGTGAACTTCTGGTCCTTTTCCTGGAGGAAAACTAAGATGTCTGACATCAGCAAGACCTGCACATCTGGAAAGAGCAGTGAATGTTGTCATCAGGTGTTCCCCTGGTATCAGCCAGGTGTCCCCGCCCCGCCTACCTTTCATCCTGGAGCCCTGCACCTTCCAGGTGAGCGTCCCCTCATGGAGCAGCTTCCTCCTCAGCAGCTCCCCCCCTCTGAACGCGCCGCCTCCCTTCACCTCAGCCTGGGCCCGCGGGTCCAACCGGGCCTGGACCTCCTGCAGCCTCCGGTTCCGGTCCAGCTCCAGAACCTCCTGATCCACCGAGCCGATCAGCTCCTTCAGAAGAACCAGGGCCTCGTGCAGGTCTCGCCGCTCGTCCGGACAGCCTGCAGGGGGCAGAGCGGGTCAGCGCCACCACTGGGTGGGAGGAGCACCTGGTGTGGGGGCGGAGCCTCACCTTTGGTGTTGTCCAGGATCCTCTGGATCAGAACCGGGTATTTGGTGATCCGCTGGGTGACCAGCAGGATGCATTCCTGGACGCCATGGCGACGCAGCAGAGGACCGCGACAAACCCGCTGATTAACGCAGAAAGAAACCGGTTTAATCTGGATACCGTCCAGCAGCACCCACTTTAATCCAGTTCCAGTTCAGTCAGTGTGAACCGGAGTGAATCTGGTTCTGCTCCTCACCCTGATGAACTGCTGCAGCCTGCGGTCTCGGTTCAGCACTTCTTTGTAGAGTTTCACTGCTTTGGGGTGGCGGCTGCAGAACTCGGAGTAAAGCTTCTTCATGTCTTCAGCACACTGACCTGAAAACTGTGCACACACACACACAGTTATTAGAAACATGTTCTGTCCCATCAGAACTCTGAAGCTGATGTTCACGTATGTCTCCAGAGCCGCTGCTAGCTGCTGTGCAGCGCCTGGCCCCCCAATGGGAGTCACTAATAAATTCTGTATTTTTCACTGCATTTCTCCGAATTTGTGGAGGAACATTAAGGATCAAGAAGTCAACAGATTTAAAGTGTTTTTAAAACAAGGAAACAAATAAAATATCATGATTTAAATTGGGAGAACTAGGACTCATATGAAGACACTTTGCTGTTTTAACATGTTGTACTGCTTTGGTGCAAAATCATCTAAAAGGTCCAGGTATTCATCACTTCACTTATGTAACTTTGTCTTTTATAGGAATATTGAGGAATGTGCCTTTTAAAGGAGATCTAATGGGAAATAATTCATATTTGTTTAGATTTAGAGTGGAACCAAAAGCTTTGGAGAAGGTGTTGATGATTTCAATAGAGTTTTTTATTGGGGCCTGCCTATGCAATGCAGGTGTTTATTATTATTATTATTATTATTGGGGTCTGCCCATAGCAATTCATAGGGAGAGCAGTAGACTGTCCACTGCTCTCCCTATGAATTGCATGGCAGGCACTTATTGTTCTACACCCACTAAGGTGTTTATTATTATTATCATTATTTACTCTTCTTACGTCACCCTTAATGCAGCCCTGCTGCATCCACCCCGACAAAGGGTATCAAAATGTGCAGCTTGCTCCCATTAAGTGCGCTATTATTTTTAGTGGCATTCTGAGTTTAAAATGACGACATAAATTGCGAAAAACGACAAAATCCCATAGAAGTCAATGGAGGCTCCGCTGTGTCTTTCTCTCCCACACAAACTTGCAGCTGCAGTCGTTAATTACCATGGTAACGGGTCCGAAGGGCCCAGACAGAGGCAGAGAGGAGAGAAGCCTTTCACAACAGAGCTGCGAGAGCTTTTCCGCAATGTATTTTGGGAAACGTATTTAAATGTCATTTCTTAACTGGCAGTTCTGATTCTCAAGATGTCTCCTACCCAGCTAGCAAGCAAATGTTCGCCGAACGTCTGAATGTTCACTCTGAACATTCGTGCATTATGGAAAAAAATATTTTTGCTGTAATTTTATTTAATCACTTTTAATATCTTTAAAACCTTTATGGTGGTTAATATTTTTAACAAAATCTATTCATGTTCTTTTAGAATGTCTGCATCTGAACGTCCGTGTGCGACGTTTAAAAATGCGGTTACTAGCGTCAATACCTTATTTAGCCAGTAGAGGGCTCCACGCCTGTCCAAACATTATTCTCTCCATTCAAAATATGGTGATAAGTCCAATTTTTCTCATTTCCTTTCCTGCATAATCTACATTGCATTTATTCTAACGTAGTGTAAATGTATCAAAGGAGAGTAATACTTAAATAAAAGTCATTTAAAAGTACTTTCATTTGGAAAATATGTATATTCTACCGAGTGACGTCACTTCCCAACCTGGATTGTATTCGGATTTCTGCAGTCATGAAACAACGCTTCTGTATTTCACATGAAACTGATGGGATCAGTTCGGCAAGTTATTGGCTTCCATACTTATTTGTATCATATTCTAACCAAGCATGTTAGACCACGTGGCGCCATTATCTCATTTCTTCTCAACTTTGATTGTAAGTTTGATGCGGCCAGAAATATATTTCTGTGTGAAGTTTCCTGCTCCCTTAACTCACCAAAAATGGCTGAAAAGGCATACCCAAATTAAATCAGCTGCTGTTCTTGGACAATTTGGAGTACCTGCAAAAGCTTGGTTTCTTTATGAAGATTACAAGCTAAATTTTCTATTTTAGCAGGCAAAAAAATACTTTAACTGTAAGTAGTTTGTAGCTATTACGTTTGTAACACAAAATTTTTTCAATATTTTGTTTCACCCAGATTTTTCATTTTTATTTCTTGTAAATACACATTGAGTGTTGAATGTATGGACTGGGAAATACAATAAATCTGTAGAATAAAGTATTCTGCTTGTGGATTTCAAGTTGGATCAAAATAGCACAAAAAGAAATGTCATTTTGAGGATGTACAGGTGTTGTCCAAGTGTGCCATTTGGAGTTTCCATTTGGTGTCTCCAAATGGTACACTAGGACAACACCTAATATACAAACTTCTAATGACTCAATGAGGAACGGATCAACGAGGCTCTAATGAAAGATGATGACCAGAGGAATCCTCCGGTAGACACAACATTACTGATAGTGGAAGTTACTTATAATTATATAAATAAAATAGCATATCTGGGGGGGTTAGCGTACAGTCAGACCTCCTTCCCCCCACCTTCTCTCCTTCTTTGAACCCCTCCCCCCGCCACCATTCCCTCGGCCCCCCATTCTCGCTCTTCGGTACGCTCTACCCACCTCGCTCTGACTGTATCAGCGGATGACTAAAAGCTTCCGGTATTCTCAAATCCAACTTGTCCGCTCTCTTACAGTCATAATTCTCCACTCCCATGAGTTGTGAAGTTCTGCTGAAGAAATACATCTAGTTTTGACACATGGCTATGCAAGCAGCTGGTGGATTCATGTCAAAACAAACCCCAAAATGCCTTATATCCTTATGACAGGACAGGTGTTGGCTACACATCAGTGGCTTTAGATTTAGTTTCCCAGTTGACCTGTCAGAAATATTCCAGAAAGAATACAGGCATGTCAGAATGAGCTCAAGTCGCTCTCTGGATATTATTGGCTCGGAAAAAGCCATTTCATAACGTTATTGGTCAAATGCGGTGTCAATCAAAAGGGAGGGGAGCTCTAGGCTGCCCAATAAAAGCGTCATAATAGACACTGGCAGAGTTTAAACCCTTAAATCTCAGCCCCGGAAAATACAATGGAAAAACGGCATGCGTGCATTCCCGTGTGGGTTAAGGGGGGTAAAGAAAATAAATGAATTAATACTTAAAGTTTATATAGTCAAGTGTGCAAAACTTACTGACATTTTCCAACACAGCCATGAGAAGAGACAGCTGGTAATCGGAGTTACACCATTTAATTTTCCTTTGCGATCAATGAAGTATATTTGAATTGAATTATTTTTAGATCCATAGGTGGAATCTAACTAACAGCAGAATCTACAGGACTAGTAAGCACCAAAGTGGACTAGTTTCTATAAACTAGTTAATGGTTGTAGATTAACAAAAAATCTAAATGTTCAGTCTGATCCATAACAGCATGTTGTTGTTGAGCCTGATTATCCTGAGCTACTGTCACCTCACTAAACCCCGTCTGTCTTTTCCTTCTCTCTTGGATCAGCAGCTATAAAATAATATGCAGCTGGACATATTAATGTCAGGGCATTAACTGGTATCACAGCACAAACTAAGTGATGTTCTGCTTAATGCAAGTTGTAATTCAATTACCAACGAGTCCTAATGTTTATCTCATTATTTCAAGGTCCTTCAAAGAGTAGTTGATGCTGAGCAGTCTGTGCTACAGCTTCTGACTGAAGACACTGTTTTTCTAATTAAGAGAAACTCAGAGATTTTCATATTTCTCCTTAATGAACATCACTGGTGTTTCATACTATTAATAATAATTATTTGAATGTTTCCTTTAATAGATTTGCTTAAAGTTATGGTGGATTTTTCTGCTATGTAATTTCAGGTGACAACTTGAAAGTAAGGTAGAAATGTCGCCTAGCTGAAGATGTCAGACCTCAAAGAATAAGCCCAGGAGGATCAGGGTGAAAAGTTTTTCTATGGCAGTAATTAGGATTATTAGCTGCACAGAGTTGTTCATGGTTTCCTTCAGCTTGATCCCTTCATGTTGCTTCATTGGGATTAGGAGTTTTAAAAACCACCTGCCATTTCTACAGTATTACAGACCACTTAGAAATACATGACAATCAAGTAGGTCAGAAACGATGACTGCTTGACCGCCTTCCATACCACATCCCTGCAGTGTCTCATGGAGAACCAGCGACCCAGCCTGTATACGATATCGATGGCATCTGGTAGTTTTTCTTTGGATCCTGGCGCTGTCTTCTGGCAAATGGAAACAACCTTGCTACGAACATCTTCTTCTTCACCATCTATTCCCGAGAGCTGCAAGTCCCATCTTCTTTTATAACGTGAAAGTTTGAGCAGCTTATTTTCCATTTGCAGCATCTTTTTTCTGATTTCTCAACTCTCCTGACGTTTCCGTCATCTTTTCTTGCACTTCTTTCATTTCAGCATGAATATAACCCACCGAATCTATGAGATCATTTATGCTAGCTTGCAGACCGTCCGCTCTCTCGTTTATCGTCAACTTTAAAGTTGCTATGATGTAGGGGAGAGCTTGCAAAGAATGACCACTCACGCCGCTGCTAATGAAAAATCTGTGACCCATCATTTTCTGTGACCGCAGCAGGCGATACTGGGTAAATACTGATACAGCTGGGATTGTAAGATTCACGTCTCCTTTATTACCATCGCAGTGACGGAGAAAATAAAATGTATTACTTTGTATTTGAGGCTGAACAGTGACCACTGCATCGCATCCCTATGTGCTGTCGTTAAAATATGTAAACCAACCGTGGCTGTTTAATAAACCGGTAACCGATTAAGAAATGGATCACATTGGTCACAGATTATTCTGGCCAGAATAATCAAGCTATCGCCCCCTGCAGTCACACATTTGTCACACATTTTTCTGTAACACCTCCATCTTGTTGGGCCTCCAGTCCCAACGAGATATAATGCTGCTAAATAATGCTGTTTGCTGTTTCCAGTGACGTAAATCACGAGCAAATCAAATGGTTTCGGTGCCGTACCCTGCTGTGCTGCTAATGCTAACCCTGGAGTAGGTAGGAAAGTCTGAGAACAGTCGGACTAAGCCGCGCCGGATCTGCTAATGGAAACTGAATCTGGTTGGGGTGGACCGGAAAAGAACTGGACCGAACCGGTTAGAGACGCTCTGGTGGAAAGGCATCTTTAGTTCAGTCAAAACCTCCTAATGTGGACGTCCTCCATCAGTCCACAGGCGGAGGAAGTGGGTCGGCTGAATTCAGTACTACTGGAGCCCTGCAGGGGGAGCCGTCTCCCTCAGACTGAAAACCGGACCTTTATTCTGGCTTCATGTTGTGACTTCTCAGGTGAGGTGGACTGGCCAGACTCACCAGCAGCTAGTCTTTGTATTGATTTTGTGTGCAAATAAAATATTCTATTTAACTGGTTCCTCAGACCTGAACCTGCCAGGTTCTGCCTGGTTCTGTCTAGACTCCAACTCCCTCTGACCCCCTTTGACTCCACAGGTGAGCTCACCTGTCGCAGCAGCAGGTCGCCCAGGCGGCGGACAGTAAAGTTGTTGGCGCTGCCCTCCTGCAGCCCGTCCTTCCTGCGGCTCAGCAGCTGGGACAGGAAGTTGGCGTGCAGCTCCAGCAGCTGGTCCAGGCAGGGGAAGATGGTGTGGACCACACCTGCCTCCAGCAGCACCTCCTCCTGCATCCCTCGCCGGTAAACACCCTCCATGATCCGCAGCGTCCGGACGTGGTGGAACTCCGTCTGGATCAGCTCTGAGACATGGGACGGGTGGAGGCAGATGGGTGGAGAGGTGGAGGCAGATGGGTGGAGAGGTGGAGGCAGATGGGTGGAG
>NW_006800662.1:3603-19688 GCF_000485575.1 Poecilia formosa | reverse complement strand
GTGGAGACAGAGAGGTGGAGGCAGAGAGGTGGAGGCAGATGGGTGGAGACAGAGGTGGAGAGGTTGAGACAGAAGGGTGGAGGCAGGAGGGTGGAGGCAACATGTAAAGTTTATTCCATTTATTTGGTTCTGGTTCTGCTCAGTCCGGTGGTTGTGTGCCTCGGCGACTCCCCCTGGTGGCTGCGGCTTGCATCGTACCATAGATGACGTCCTGCTGCTTGATGACGTCTTTGTGTTGCGTCTGCAGGAACGTGGAGTCCACCGCCATGCTCCAGCTGTCGGCCTGGACGCAGCCGCCCTCCGCCTGCAGCTCCTCCAGCAGGGGGCTCCACCACCACTCGCCTGTTACAACACAGCCTGTCGTTATCAGACGCAGCACTCCCCGCTGCCGCTAGCGGACCGTCAAGGAAGCTCAACGCACCGTCGTCGGTCAGGGACTCCATGGACAGAGTTCTGTTGCGGAAGTTCAGCGACTCGGTGGACTGGGACAGAATCCTACGGAGACCGACGGACTCCTCTGTCCCCCTGGGACACAGAGAGACAGAGCAGCTGAAACTGTAGCTCAGGACTCTGAACCCGTCTCTGGACTCAGCAGTGGTGCAAATGATCACACCTGCAGGTCCAATCAATCACCTGCTAGCTTTTAACCACAGCGTTAGGAACAGAACAGGAAGTGGAGGCGCTACCTGTTAGCAGTTGGGCGTGTTTCCCAGCAGCCAATCAGATCTTGGTTTTTACTCACCCTGCAATGTTATTGGTGGAGACGCTCTTGGCGAGCGTCAGGCCGGACCGAACCCGCCTGGATCCCAGCAGAGACTGTCGCAGAGTGTCTGAGGGGTAGATAGCTGAGCTCGGACGCTCCTTCATCATCGGAGCTGAGGATGAGCACAGAGGAAGAGGATGTAGGGTGGGCAGAGACAGACAGGTGGAGGCAGACAGATGGACTCACTTTTGGTCCGCAGAGCGACGTTCTGTAGAGCCGAATTGTTTCTGACTAACGTCAGCTTCTGTTGCTGTGGGACAAAGACAGACAGACAGACAGACAGGTGGTCAGACACAGGTGGTCAGATAGACGGGTGTTCTGGTAGACAGGTGTTACCCTCTGCTTCATCTTAGCGCAGCTCGCCACGCTGTCCCTGCAGCGGTTGTGGATGGTGACGTTGCATCCTGGGAAAGAAAAGAGTCTGCTCAGTATCTGCTCTCCGATTGGCTTTGCAGGAATCACAGTAGTGATGACATAGGCTGGTCAGGTTCACCTGTGCAACACTGTAGCCAGGTGAGACATTGCTGCCACATAGACCTGGTCCATTTCCCTACTTGGTGTTCCGAGACCTGGACCGGTCCCTACCTGTCCTCAGCACTGAGCACCAGCACCGGCTCTCCACAAGGCCCTACTCCCCACCCACCCAATGATACCATCATAGAGATCGGGGGCCTCTCTCTGGAAACCGACTACAAAGTGGAGAACGGAGAACAACCTCCGTTTGAACACCTCCAAGTCGAAGGAGCTGATCGTGGACTTTAGGGGGTGCAAACTACACATTTACCCCTTTATTTATTCATCTATTTATTCTTAACATCCCAGTTGTTCTGTGTTTCTGTGACAGGTTCTGTTTTTTAAATGTCGTGCATTAAATTCTGATTCTGAAAGTGAAGTTGGTCCTCTCTATGCACTATGGACACACACCTTTCTATCTTCATAAGGACTTTGCATTGACTCAACTCACACCTCAGTCCTAATCCTGACCTCTGACCCTAGAACAGTAGCTCTCCTTATGGGTCCCAGGCTTTGGGGCCCATAAGGAGCAGTGGGTCCTCACAACAGAAAAATGGGTCTTACAACGTGAGAAAAACCAAAACACAGACACACACTTTAGCAGAAGTATAACAGCTGTGTGTATATTTCGGTGCAGTAATGACATCATCAGTGGAAAAACTGATGTCATTACTGAACAACAAAATGGCTGAGTGTGTACTGGCCC
Organism: Poecilia formosa; assembly: GCF_000485575.1. Classification (NCBI taxonomy): domain Eukaryota; kingdom Metazoa; phylum Chordata; class Actinopteri; order Cyprinodontiformes; family Poeciliidae; genus Poecilia; species Poecilia formosa. The sequence continues at coordinate 17,706 of NW_006800662.1, read as the reverse complement.
ACAGTGCATAGAGAGAACCAACTCCACCACCTCCACCCACAAGTTGAGGTTCTTGTGGACAGTGAGGACATTTTTCTGAACTGGGGGTTGGGGGCAGTTAGATTACCGAATCAAAATCAGGTTCAACTGTTCCTGGTGGTCACACAGTTACCTGAGTTTACCTGGGCAGCTGAGTTTACCTGGGCAGCTGAGCGCCTCCTTGGCTGTGATGCTCTTGTTGCAGGAGGAGCAGAGCGTAGTGGCCGATACGCTGAGCGAGGTGAACAGGTGGCCGCTGCTGGAGCGCGCCTCCCGCTCTCTTGTCTCCTTCAGCCGCTCCTTCTCCTTGATCTGGACAGGAAACCAATTAAACCATTGGAACCATTGGAACCAGTAGAAGTAGTGAAACCAGTAGAACTACAGAAACATTTGGAACCAGTGGAACCAATAAAACCAAGGGAATCAGTAGAACTAGTGAAACCAGTGGAACAACTGGAACCAGTTAAAACCATTGGAACCAGTGAAACCAGCTGAGTTTACCTGGGCAGCTGAGCGCCTCCTTGGCTGTGATGCTCTTAAAACCAGTGAGATACTATTAAAACCATTGGAACCAGTGAAACCAGTGATACTACTAAAATCATTGGAACAAGTGAAACCAGTAGAACCAGTTCACCAACAGGTGAACTGTAGGTGAGGGAAGAAAGCAGAGGGTGGAACAAATACCTGGAGACTAGGGGGGTGAAGGCTGGAAACACCTGAGCTCTCACTGTTCAGTGTTTTGTTCTGAGGGAAACCGGGTCAGAGCGGTACCAAACTGGATCAGAACTGGGTCAGAGCGCTGTCACTGTATCGCTATGGGAACTTCTGCTTTCCTCTGTTCTGTTTCTCTCAACAGGAAGAGGAACAGGAAGTCCATCTTTATTCATCAGAACCGGCCGCAGGATTACATCAGAGATGTGTAAAGGCGCCGAGTCCAGACAGCAGCCCAGGTCCTGGTTCTGGTTGTAACCTTTGTGTTCAGATGGGGGGGTCCTTAAACTGGCACCGCCCACCTGCATGCATCATTAACCCTCTCTAATCCTCAGCTGGATTCAAAACTCCCAGGATGCATTTCACCAACAGCACCCCAAATGGCTGGAAGAAAACGGTTCTGTTCTGGTGAGCTGTTCAGACTGGCTCTGACTTTGTTAAACTGGTTCTAACTGGTTCTGACCGAGTCAGACTGGGTTAAGCTGGGTCCATATGGATCATACCGGTTCTGTTGGAACCGGCTCAGGGCAGAAGCGGCGCTCAGTGACAGTCAGTGATCAGCTGATGGATAAATAAAGAGTTCAGTGATGAAGAGGAAGAAAGGGAGCTCTGTTGGAGAGAGGGGGAGGGAGGGCGAGCAAGTTGGGTTTAGAGCAGAGAGAGAGAGTCAGGAGGAGCCAGGTGGTTCCAGGTCATGTGACCGCTGAAGTCTGCAAGGTGATAAAGTTCTGGAATCCTCTAGTTCAGGTATTGTGGTAACAGCCAATCACATCCCTAGTGCTCCCAGCCAGTAGAGGGAGCCAGCGAGCCGCAGATTAACGCAGCACAATGAGACACGAGCAAGACACAGCGAGATGCAGCACGACGAAACGCATAGTGACGAGACGCAGAGCAACCAGCAACTCTGGTCGTGATGCTGCAGCCCCAGCAGCAGAGCTAACACTGTTAGCATGTTGCTGAAGCACCCAGCAACCATCTTCTTCTCCCACCACAGACCCGATGTTTGACCTTTGACCCTGAAATCTCCAACTAACTCCACTTAAGATGAGATAGTTGTTCCAATGCCATGGATACCAGATCCACCAGATCTCACAGCGCCCCCACAGGCACAGAGGTGAACAGATGCTCAGAGGGTTGGGTTGGTTTGACTCAGAAAGAGAAAAGCAGCAACAGCAACAAATGTTGCTGTTTTGGTTCCAATCAAACAGCTGAGACTGGAGCAACCTGCAGCTCCAGGTGAGTCAACCTGCAGGTTTCATCAGCAGAGCCACTTCAGATCAGCTCTGCTGCTTTCATTAAGTGGCTGAGATTATAGATCATAAATCGATAATAAATCCTTCGTATGGCTGTCTTATCACCAAGCTTTGATCAATATTTGAGCAGTGGAGTGAGTGGGCACACAGGGCTGCTGCAGCCTGCAGGTAACCATGGCAACGGCCAGGATGCTTCAGCGAGGCGTAGGCGTGAGAACACCCGCTCTGCCTCATCTTCATTGGGATGAAGAACACTAAGCGCCGCTTCAGCGACCAATCAGAACTCAGCTCAGATTCTTCTGAAAGATTTTGGACTAAAAACTAAAAACTCCCACTGTCCTTGAAGCAGCATTCCCAGTTAAACCAGTGACCACGTCCCCACCACCATGACACCTCCACCGTGCTTCACAGCTCAGCCGCACCAACCCGACCCAGAAGAAGAGCAACGGTTCTGATCACAAACATGGAACCTCTGAAGAACCCTCAAAGAATTCTTCAGAGGTTCTGGGACCTCCGTTCTGCTGATCAGAACCGGTCCTGGTTCTGGAACTGATCGGATTTTCCTTCAGGTTGTTTGGGTTTGTGGGTCAGAGGTCAGACCTTCCCATCTCTTCCTGTATGAGACACTGCCACGCGCGCGCCCCAACACACGCGGCGCGCGCATCCTCCCCTCCCCCCCACCCCGCTTCCTCCTGCAGGACAAAGCGGCCACGCTGCCTCCTTTAAAAAGTCCGAACTCACCGAACTGCTTCGGTACCGGCCCACGCTTCTCGCACACGCTGTGACCCACGCAAGCACGCACCCTGTTCACGCGCAGTAGAAGAAACGCGCGTGCTCGTTTGAGTTAGCGGAAAGAAAAAAAAAATCTGTTTCCCGTTTCTGATCTCCGAACTTTCCTGCTGCGTTTCCCTTTAAACTGGACCCAGAACCGGGCCCTGACTCGAACCCTGGCCCGCTCACTAAGTCATTCCGCCGACGTAACGAAACCAGCGGTTCGGTCCGTGTTTTCCAGATGTACCCGGTCAGATCCGAGCGGAACCAGGCAGACTCGGACCGGGACCAGGAACCGGTCTGCTCGGTTCGGTTCGACCCATAATAAAGAGTGTATAATTAAAGTGTGGGTGGTCGCGCGCGGCGGGGTTCGGCGGGTTCCGGGGTTGCGACTCACCTTCAGGCTGCTCTCCTTCATCCGGTCCTTCTCCCTCCGGCTCTCCAGCAGCCGGGACATCGAGCCGCAAATCGGTTCCGATTGGTTCCGACGATCCGGGTCACTCTCTCTCACTCTAAGCCACAAAGTCCGGAGGTTCTGGTCCCGGTCCGGAGCGCTCCGCCGTCTGTGTAGGGGGCGGGGCTTGAGTCTGACAGACAGATCTTTTCTGTACTTCTGACCAATCAGAGCGCAGCCCGCTGCCGCCGCATTCGGCTAATCCCGTCCCTGCTCGTAGCTTAGGCCCCGCCTACCGACACATCTAGGAGAGCACTCGTTTCTGGAGCTGGAACAGCGCAGTCGACGTTTTGGGTGGGGTTAGTCTCTATGACAACGTGTCACTAAGTCACATGACCCACATCAGCCAGTCAGAGCGTCACTAGAAGTCACGTGACTGATGATCAAACGGTCTCCGCTCCGGATCGATTAGCTCCGCCCTCCGACAGAGGCATGGACAACAGACAACCGAGTGACGTGGAAGTGAAGGATCCGACCCCGCCCGCCCCGAAGCCCAGCGAGCAGCGCCGGTAAACAACCCGAACCTCCACCGGCTCCCCTCAGACACAAAGAAATGACGGAGCTGCAGCGGAACCACGAGATAAACAATAACTGATCACCGCAGATCTGGATCAATGACGGCCACTGCCGCTGTCACCATGACAACCCGCCATCACACAAAACGCACAGGAGACGCCGCCTTCCGGCAGCAACGCGAACTGCGGTTCAACTTTATGATTAACTTTTTATTTTGAATATTTACAAAATTTTACATACATTCATTGAAAACATAAATAATATGCAAAGCATGAAAAATAGTGATATACAACAGAAATTAGTTGGAACAAATATACTAAAATACTTTTATTGATTCCAAAGGGAAATTAAATTAAATTAAATTTTAACAACCCATTTTGTAAAATTGTTGGATTTCAACACAGCGCCCCCTCCCGTCAGAAAGATCAGTATTAGCAGATGTATTTCCATCACTTGACTGTTTCCATTCAGTTATAGTCGACTTTCATAGCTGGATATCTTGGATAAGAATATCTAGTTGATCAGCACTTTACAAAACTAGAGACAGGTGAAATTTCCTGTTAATTTCTCTGGCTGCTTTTCCACAGGTCGTCCCATAATTCATCATCTATCAACAGATTTGACTCATGTCTTTATTACAATATTCTCTTATACAACAAAATGAGGAAGACTCTGATTCACTGCTTTACCTCCGCAGGTGAGCCTCCTGTGTTCTACCTAAACCAATCAGACGCTCACAAAGCCATGACATCATCATTTGAGCTAACCCAGATGGCTTAAAGGCGCCGAAACCTTAGCATATGTAACCGACTGGTGGTGTAGAATTGGGTGGGGTAGAACCGGGTGGTGTAGAATTGGGTGGGGTAGAACTGGGAGGGGTAGAATAGGTGATGTAGAATTGGGTGGGGTAGAACTGGGAGGGGTAGAAGTGGGTGGTGTAGAACCGGATGGTGTCTCCATCTCCCTGGTTTTATTCAGAACTCCAGCAGCAGCGTTCTGGACCATTGATGATGTGAAGTCGGTGCTCCAAGAATCAAGGCCAAAATAAAATAAATAAAAAGTAAATAATTAAATAAAGTTATTCTGGTTCATTGTCAGTGAGAATTAAAATTCTTCATCTCATATTTCTCAGCAGAACTCCTCCGATTGCGGTCCGCTGATTCCGCCTCCTGGTTCTACTTCCGGTTCCAAAGTTGCCTTATCTGCCGGCCGAATTTTAATTTTGTGATGCGTTCCCTTTAAAAGGACCTCCCCTTTAATTCACCTGTCCTGCCCTCACCTGGGCTGAACTTCCGCAAAGTATCACAACAACAGAAGAAGAAGAGGCCGAGTCCAGAACCAGACCCGTCGAGCCAGAACCGGACCAGAACCGGACCAGAACCAAGGTCAGACCCTTCAGTTTTTTTTCTCCGTCAGCAGGTTCGGTATTCGTCCGTGACGTAGGTAGTTCCAGGTGGACCTGAACCACAGTGACGTCAAACTGCAAACATGCTTCCTGTTTATGTGGACTCGGGTGGTTCCGGAGGTCCAAAAGGTTCTGTTTGTTTTTGATGAAATATTCAGAGAAAACAAAATAAAAACCCAGTTGGATCCCGTTGATCCGGATCCAGTGAAACCCGCTGCTGGCAGATGTGATCAATCATTCTGGTACCGACTGGTTCTGGACTGGTTCTGGAGGGTCTAACCAGTTAATTCTCTCCATTCAGCAGCAGGTTGGAGGTTCCTCAGATCAGAGACCGTGAATGTTCTGTTGGGTTTTATCTAAAATAAACACATTTATCCAACTGGAAGATCATCAGAGCTTTAAACCAACATTAGAGAATACAGACAGTGACGTTAGTGACGTGTTACAAATGAACGCCTTAGAAAGTGTTACAAGTAACAAAGTAGCGATTACTCGTTACTTTTTTCAGTAATGACCCAGCCAGCATGCCTAGGTGGGCCCCATGTGGGGAAAAGGAGGGCAGACCATATGGGTCCCATATGGGTTTGTCCGCGGGTTCCACGATGGCCCCACATGGGTTTGCCCGTGTAGGGCCAGAGCCCACATGGGCCCTATATGGTGGTGGCCCACATGGGTTTGTCCATTTAGGGCCCGTGTAGGCCCCATGTGGGCTCTGGCCCTACACGGGCAAACCCATGTGGGGCCATCGTGGAACCCGCGGACAAACCCATATGGGACCCATATATCAGCCCTCCTTTCCCCCACATGGGTCCCACCTATGCTGGCTGGGGAGTAATCGCTTTGCTATTTAAAATCCAGTAATCAGATTACAGTTACTTATCGAAATCACTTTGCGTGACTATTTTCTTTTGTAATTTAATTTTATTTCCTCTACGTGTCGAGTGACCCATCAGAGCGACAGCAACATGAGCAATGCGCAGTTTGTTGCTGGAAAAACAGGAACTATTTTGAGTTTCTGTTCAAACTATAAAAAAAATAACAGTCCTGTTACTATGAGCGGCTTCGGGCCTGTTTTTTCTGTCGCGGGTTGCGCTTTTTTGGACTCGTTTTTGAACGTGAAGTTACTCATTTGGGTTTTGAAATAAGCCCCAGAATTTGACTGACAACCGTTTACTTTTAGCCAGGCCTTCCAGGTCCATCATTTCCCGGATGATCCGTCCCGCTGTGTCTTTAATATCAAGTTAAAATGTTTGCTGTGAATGACGTCGAGCTTCGCGTTGCGCTCCAGAAAACTACAAACATCAAGACTAATATATGAACAACACAATAAACGTGAAAACAGCCATAAATGAACGAATCCGTAAAGTTGTGCAACTAAACGCCGTTATGATCATTAATATTAAGATAAGTGTCACAAATCTGTACAGCCATCTGAGTTGTGAAGCCGCAGGAGTATGGGGGAATTTTTCTGCCATAATCCAAGAGCACACATATGCAGTCTGAAAGCAGGATTTCGTGTCTTTTGTTCTCAAAACTTTTAATACTTTTGCTTACATTTTTATATTGAAAGCAGAATTTCTGTCTGTCTTCTCAAAACTTGTAACGCTTGTACTCAAAACTTCTCCAGCTGACAGTCTCTGCTCTGACTGCTCGCTTACGAAACATGGAACTGCCTTTTGGCAGAGTCGCCTAGCAACCTCTCAGCCAATAGAATGAAAGTGTTGTGCTAGGTGCGTTTGTTTCCTTCTAGCGGGTGAGCCTATGTGGCTGCTATCCAATGTAGGCGCAATGACGTATCAGCGCATTTCATTAATCATAACTCGCTAAATATTAAACATATTTTCAGGATTATTCAAACCGCTATCATAGCTACTTTTACAAGGAAATTTATGTTTTTAAGTATTTTTGAATTGGATTGATACATGGTTCAGCATATTTAAATATTCTTAGTGGGGAAAACAATTGATTCGGAATAAAATATTTAGATATTGATGTATGATGAGTATTTTACAAAGCAAAAAACTAGTCATAATTTTTAAAATATATTATTTAGTAATATATATAAATGTATTATAATATTAGTAATATCTATCTCTATATATATACTCTGACAGCAAACACAGGGCTGTAACGCAGAACCTGGAGTTTGGGGCAGGGAGGGGGGGCTCTAAAATCCTACTTAGAGTTTTCCAGAGAATAATGCAACACACAAAAACACCCAAAAATTACTTAAGTTTTTTTGTGCTGTTGTAACCATCAAACAATCTCCACTTCAGTTCAATGTTATAAGTGGAGTGACACTGTTAAAGTTACTATTATTAAATAACTTGCAATATTATGATAATATTATGATGATGTCTGGATCCTTATCCTGTGTGGCTCGCCATCACACTAAGAATAATCCATAAATGAGTGCAGAAAAAGCAAATTCAAAAGTGTTAAATGTTTTGGTGTTAGAGACTCTGTCCAAAAGCAGAGTTAATTTTACTCTAATAGAGTCACATTCTGTTTATGCATCTCTGGAGTGTATATTACTGGTAGTTAAAATCAAGTGTCAAAACAAAGTGTTCCCGTATCAAATCTGAAGGTCATATAATGGAATCAATAACTCCTGACTTCCTAACTCTGAACTCTTACAGCAGCTATAACACTTGAGAGACTCAATTAACCATCGCTTCAAAAACACGTCTCTACCTGCTCTTAGATATTTCAGGCAAGACACAAAAATTAGGCACAAACCAGAATGTAAAATCACTAACAAGACAACCTTTAACCCCATACATTTCTCATCCTTCATACTTTTATCTCTCATCCTCGCACCCCAAGACATTGCAAACCTCACCAGTTATTCCCATTCACACAGACTATATCTGTCAAATCTTCTCCTGCATAAAACGCTCCGCTCTTGGCTGCTAATCATTTAAGGAGTAATGTTTTCCTTTACATACTAGATGTTACACCTTTCCACCAGACACTTCTGCTTCTTGGTACATTCTGTACGGCTACATCCTGTTCTAGCATAATTTGTGCTCCTTATCTAACTGTTGCATGCAAACAAGGTTATTCATCTTATCCTTAGCTGAAACATTTCAAACTGAGAATGCATAATTTAGCAATATGAAGCATCATACTTGATATTCAAAAGGTGTGATTACAATATTCAAAATATGCAAAACTCACAAAAACGAATATATTTGATTATTACATTTTTATTTCTCCACATACTAAAGGAGTTAATTGACTGACTCCGCCCCCATAGTCACAGGTTTCCACCAAGCCAAGTCATTTCAGAACAATTTTCTTTCCACATGTCTGAGTTGTTCACTACGCTTCGTAAGTATTTTTTTTTTTGAGATGGTTTATATTACTATTATTTTCAGTTTAGGCCAACCTGTATGGTAGACATGGCTCGATGTAGGGTTAGCCTATCCCTACCCTAAGTTCAAAACAGTAAATACCTATTTAATATTGATTACAAATAACTCTTATGAAGTTTAAAAAAATACTCTGGGAGAGTTGATATTAAGCTCTAACACCGAGTTAGTGTTGCTTAGTGTTAAATGACTAACTCCCGCAGAATTGGTATTTGACACTTAATTTGAGTTAGGGTACCAGCTCTCCAAAAAGAGTTAAATTAACACTGTCTGGTGTGGATCCATATAGACACTTTAAAAATGTTGAAAACAAATCTGACAAATTTGGGCCTCCTGGATTTTCTAGAAATCAGTTTCTTCTCCATCCCATAAATTAATCTGAGCTCCGGATTCTACTGGCTATGGAACCAGTTTGATATTTAACCAGAAATATTTAATATTTAATCACATTTTTGATCAAAAAATATATACCTACAAAATCAACAAGATTTTTAATTTAAAAACCATCTTTGCAGCAAAATTATTTAATAAATATCCATCAGTTGAGCAGCAGAGATATCTCTAGATTTTAATCTTCAGGTTCTTCATCAGATTGGAGCAAAGTTCATCTTTCCACAATTTCTCTACAAATGTGGACGCTGACGTTAGCATTAGCTACATTTTGTCTATGCCGTTTTATGCTAGCATACATAGGCTAACTGCTTTTAGCACAACAGTAGCCTTTTCTAGCATCAGATCAGTTTAAAGCATAAATTAACTGAGAAAAGCCGCTTCATCACTGCTGCTAGCTGATGTGTGTCAGATTTACTGCTGTACCAGAAACACAATTCAAAGGTTCCTCTTTGGACTTTTGACTTAAAAAAATAATAATAAAGTGATTGTGTAAAATGTTTAAATTTTCCTGGCCCTGATGTTGACCCAATCAGACCCAGAACCAGGAGAACCAGATGCCTCTGCATCAGATTGTTACTGTGAGACATTCAGACACGGTCTCACCTGAACAATCCGTCCTCCAGATCATCAGGTGACCTCCATTAAGGTCACATGACCTCTGAATGCCGGCTGGTGTCTGATGGACCAACTGAGTGTCCCACCAGGGTCCAACTGTCCTCTCTCTGTCCTCAGATATGGACATGTCTCTGAGCAATGATCCGTTCCTTAAAGCAGTCCTGACAGAGAGCGGTGGTGGGACGGACGCAAAGCGAGACGCAGACAAGCCTGCGGCCATGTTGGAGCCTGGGACCCTGCAGTGGCCAGAGGACAGAGAGACGGGGACGGGGGGACAAACAGATGGGGTCATTACAAGGTCAGACGCGTCCAGCTGGACGGAGAGCGAGCGTGGCCGCAGGATGGAGAGGGCGGGGCTTATAGGTGAGGAGCGGGGCCGCCTGGAGGAGAACCGGCTTCCAGAGAAAGCTGCTCAGGTGTTCAGCCCGGCCGTCACCGTCCTCCCCTCCCCCGCCGCCTCCAGAGACACAGAGGCATTCTGGGAAATGGAATCTGAGAGGAGCCCCTTCCTGAGCCCTCGCCAAGTGGACTACAACCAACATGGCTACCAGTTTGACTTCCCCGAGGACACGCCCCCTTCCACTTGTGAGTTTACCTGAGACCTCTGCTCCAGGTGGGCAGGGCTTAGCACTCACCTGTCTGTCTCACCTGTGTGTCCAGGTAAAGGGGGATGTTCAGGCAGAGATGCACTGAAGCTAGGGGTGTCCTTGATGACATCAGCACTGCTCTTCCCGCTCCTGGTGTGGGGGGGGTACGTCTTCCTACCGTTCGATGCCCCCCTGCTGGACGGCGCCCCCCTCAGGCTGGTCTACACTCTGCGCTGCTCTGTGTTCGCCGCCGCACCCGTCATCCTCGGTGAGACGGAGAGAAGAGATAACCTGGGACTTACCTGTCTGTCTCTCACCTGTCTCACCTGTCGCCCCCTCCCACCCAGGTTGGCTGGTCCTGGGCGTCAGCAGGCTACACTCTGGATCCACTCAGCCGGTTGTTGATGATGTCATCAAGGAGGCGGAGCTTCAGGAAGTCTCCGTCCACCGACGCTTCATCTCTGACTCCACCTCCCTCTTCCTGATCTACTTCCTGCAGCTGGTTGTCATGGCAATGTACCTGAGCCAGGAGCAGCTGAAGCTCGTCCCACTGCTGACCATTGTCTTCGCCTTCGGCCGGTGAGTGTCGCCATGGCAACTGCCTCAGAACCAAAGGTCAACAGTGATTCTAGGCGGTACGCCAGAAGGTCAAAGGTCAAAGTTGTTGTTTTTTTTTTTGCTCCTCCAGGTTGGCGTATTGGCTGGCGGCAGCATTTGGCAGCAGCCTCCGCGGTTTCGGCTTCGGCCTGTCCTTCCTGCCCAGCCTCGTCATGATGGCGGCCAACTTCTACTTCATCTTCACGGTGGAGTCGGCGGGGTCGGTGTTCGGCGCTGCACCGCCGCCGGACGAGCCGTTGCCTCCGCCCACAGGCAAACAGAGGTTCTGGGGATGATACCTGAGCCTTTCTCTTATGTTTATGGACTGTAGAAACTGGAAGCTCCGCCCACCTCTTTTAGTTTATCAGTTCTTTTATTTTGTAGGAAGGACACAACTTTCTATTTTGTAAATATGGACTTTCATTGAATAAATTTTTATCAGCCAACTGTGCTCATAGTTTAGGTTTGTATAAAATTCATCAAAGGTTTCACAATAAAAGCATCAAACTCACTTCCCGTTATAGCTCAGTTCAGTTTGTTACAGGAAGCCGTCATACTGACCAGCAGGGGGCGACAGTAGAGAGAAAAAACCCTTCTAGTAGCTGAAACTTCCAGCTGGCACATCCAGAGCAGAAGACGGCTATAGAGAGACGATAGGAGAGCAGTAGAAGAAACCAGCAGGTTCCCTGTGAACTCCAGTAGATCTACTTGTTTCCATGCTGCAGTCCAGCTCAACCAGAGCAGAGACGATTCTGGATCCTGGAGACCCAGCCTCTGACACCGGCCGGGTCCAACAGCAGCTCAGTTTGGTCCAGGAGATTTCCTCTGAATCTGGAGAAGCTTCAGTTTCCTAGTAATAATGATAAGAATCTACTTGATAATTAACATTTTGAATAACGGTAAAAGATCGACATGGCGATACTGGAAGTTTTGGTATCGATCTGACCAAGGAAATGCAGGGCAGTATTGCCAATATCAATACCAATACCGATACTTTTTCTTATTTAAGCTTCATAGATCCAAAAGACCTTGGATAGAATTTTGCCAAACATTGTATGTGACAAGAAAATGCTTCAGGGCTGACAAACCACAACAAACACTGTAAACATTTTCAAACTTATTCTTTTTTTTCCAAGTTGAACAATACAAGAAAATAAAAAGAATAAGGAATTTCTTTCCTTCAGTAGAAGCATAAGAGAAATTTAAATAAAGTATAAAGAAAGAAAGAATGCATTCTCCCGTCTGGCTTGCGCCGCTGAGTCACGTGACGGTGCAACAACAGACAATGGAGGGTGGAGCAGCGCTGCTCTTACAGACAGCCATGTGTGATGAAGCTTTGTGTGCAGCAGTCCATGCAGGCAGGAGAGAAAAGAAGCTGAGTATTGAGTATTGTTAAATGTCAATACCAGCGTTGGTATTGATATTAGGATTGATCCGCCCACCTCTACATGGGCTGCATAATGTATTTTTGATTAATCATAAAGAACCTGTAGGTATAGCCAACAAGTATAATAAACCAATCAAAAATAATATATTTCCTCCTGCATAAAAGCTAAAAGGCTAAAGCTAAAAAGCTAAACTCCTCAAGTCGTTAAGACTCTGAGGTTACAAAAACTAAAAGCTAAAAAGCTAAAAGCTGGCATACAAGACTGGAGATAAACAGGAAACTGCTGGTTTCTATCTTCCCTCCAATTGTTAAGGAGGGGAGAACCCGGTTCTATCCGGACTTCATGGGTTGTCAGAAATGGGCAGCAGGTGAGTTGGTGACAGACGCCCAACAGGTGAGACCTTCAGATTGTTCAATCAGTCAGATTCCAGCTGGTTTTGGTTTGGGTCTGGACCCAGGTTCTGGTTCTGGCCCAAAGGGTTCTGTGCTGACGTTTCAGTGGCTGATTGGCTTTGAAGGTTCCTACTTGTTTCTGCCTGATCCGAGACAATATGAGTGTTTCTGGAGAACCGACCCATTCAAATATGGCAACTTCTGAGGAAATGGACCCTGCAGGAAGCTGAGGACACAAACATCCTGTTAGCTACAGCCAGATGTGACGTCATCAGGAGGTGGGGCAGAAAACTGAACCAGGAGCACTTACTAAGTTCAGCAGCTTCATCTGCTGAAGGATTCTACTCCAGAACCTCTCTGAACCAGTAGTGAAGCTGCAGTCTGGTACTGAAGGGTTCTGATAGGAACATCTGGACCAACCAGGTATCTAACGGATGATTAAGCTGATTAGGTGAGGAAGAGATTGTTCCAGTTATGATCCGTAGTGGTTTTTCAGTTGCAAAAATCTGAACAGAAGATGGTAATGTGGAAAATCAATCAGATTCAAACGTTTTAAATGTTTTTTGTTTTCCTTTATTTGTACCTGCAGTTCTGTCTTCTAGCCGATAGATGGAGGTAATGTTCCCCAACTGTATTTCCTATTTACTAATGAAGAAGAAGCTAACATGACGGAGTAACCGAAGCTGAGGAGCTCTGTTACGCAGTGAGTTTTGTTCGACTGTCGGCCCAGTTCGGGCTCAGTGGGTCCGGTTCGAGTCATATATTTTAATTGTTATGGTGTCGCCAAACGAAACACGTCCAGCGCATGCTCAGTGGGCAACCCGTTGCACGTTAGCTTAGCCATATTAGCTCTGGTGTTTCTGCTCCAGTGAGTTTGGATGGCTGCAGTGAAGCCGGGATCAAAACAACAACAAATATGTAGTTTGTCTTCTGAGGGTGATGTTGAAAAAGATCTGGCTGAAAACCTGGAGTTAAATCATTAAACGGTTCTGGGATGGAAACAGCGCGGTAAAATGTGTCGGCAGAGATAAATATCCTCCGTTCTCATTTATACCAGGACCAATCAACCCTGAACACCGGATTCAACTTAACTGGCACGAACTGAACCGAAACAGCCTGAAAGGGATCTGTACTTTGTGCTGAACATCGTAAAGAAAAACAAAACAAAACAAACAACAACAAAAAAAATGATAAAAGAGCTTAAAGATAAGTGACACGGCTAAGCACACAATGATTAGAAATTCAATACAAAATACAATAAAATGACTGTTAAACAGACAATATCAATACCAATAAATTGATTGGTGATGAAGTTAAGATTTATAAAAACCCAGAAAGCTCAGCTGGATCAGAACCATCCAGATCTGGTTCTACAGTTTCATCCAGTGCTGCCTCATTTACTCACATAAAGTAATCACTATGGGGGAATCTTCCTGCCATAATCCAAGAGCACACATTTTTATTCTGAAAGCAGGACTTCATGTCTTTCTTCTCAAAACTTGTCCATCGCGCTCCCACTCAGGCCCGGTGCTCAGCTCCCTATGCCCCCTATGAAGTGTAGACTCAGTCAAAGTCACATCAGGGTTCGGTATTGGGACAGGACCAGTGACAGAACCAGGGACAGAACGG
>NW_006800662.1:0-2935 GCF_000485575.1 Poecilia formosa | reverse complement strand
CGTTTAACACAAAACGTCACTTGCAGCAATGAATTGTGGGTAATACACTTTGCCAAAGTCTGTAAAAATGCGGACTTCGCGTAAGGGCAGAATAGGACCCAAAATGGGTGTGGGGAAGGGCGGATGTGGAGAATGTGGGACACACTACAACCTTTAATCTTCAACATGATGCAGAGGGAGAGGACTGGGCCTCAGTCCCTGCTTGCGTTTGGAAGTGCCTTTTGGAACAGTCGCCTAGCAACCTCTCAGCCAGTAGAATGAAAGTGTTATGCTGGGTGCGTTTGTTTCCTTCTATAGCGGGTGAGCCTGTGTGGCTGCTATTGATTGTAGTAACCTGCGCCACCCACTGGATGTAGGGAGCTGGTTGGATCAACAAACTCCCGCCTAAGATCAGTAGCTGTTAGCGACCAGTAGCTGTTAGCGACCAATAGCTCTGCTGGCAGATGTCAGAAAGCTGACATCGTCCATGATTGGTCAGTGAGCAGCGGGTCCAAGCAGTGACTAAGTGTCAGCAGGAGAAGTTTCGAGAGCAACCATTACAAGTTTTGAAAAGAAAGACATGAAATCCTGGTTTCAGACTGAACATGTGTGCTCTTGGATTATGGCAGGAAAATTTCCCCATAAATCATGTTCAAGAGGGTGCCAATAGTTTTATTTGGAATAAATAAATAAAATTATTTTTATTTATGAAGAATGTCATAAAGTCCTGACTGAGGGCTGTGAGTCTGTGGAGGTTTGGCTGCTGGACTGAGCAGAACCTCAGAGTTCTGGTTCTACTCAGGTTCTTCTCCTCTTTTCAGCGGAGCTATTTTGGTCGGGTTGTGCAATGTTCAAACCTGGAGAATGATGGGAGGAAATCTTGTTTTGATGATATCACATCTGAATTTCTTATTTCTTTCTCACGCGTGCTTCCATCAGTCCATGACCTTTAACCTTTCATGTGATGTCGTTAGTATTTGATTCGAGATCAAACTTGACATCAGGCAGATACTATCAAACAGCATGTATTGCTCCACACAGCCCTTTGAGACGTGGATATTACACACACTGCTGTTGCCATGGTAACAGGATATATTGTTCAGCACCAGCGACCCGTCCTTTGGATCCAAACCTATCACTCTGATCAGCTCTAAACTGAGTGAAACAGAACAAAAAGGTTTATGGGTTTTCTCCAAATCTGATTTCCCTGAAGCGGTACCAGTGCCGGGCCCCCTCAGGGCGGTACCGGGCCCCCTGAACTCCTCCTCATCCATAAGTAAAGCTCTCTGCGTTACAGATGGCTCAGGGACGTCCAGCTGAAGACACTCTCTGTCCTTTGGATGTCAAATCAACGAAGACCAGTAGAGACGTGGCGGACGGCGGGTTAGAGGAAGAGGAAGCAGCACCTGGTTCAGGTAAGCTTTCACCCAGCTGGAGGGGGGCCGGGTCATGATGTCGGGGTCACAGACAGGGCAATGCCTGTGGTGGGCAGAGCCAGTCGCTCACACCTTGTTTTCTGTCTCGTATTCAGGCCAGGTGGAGCTGACCTGGGACTTGGTTGCTATGGAAGCCAGTGAGTGCAGCGATGTGGAGCTGGGACAGCTGGACCTGGATCTGGACAGGAAGTCCAGACAGCACAACCTGACGTCCAGGAACGTGCGAGCCATCCTACACGTGAGTAACACAGGTAGTCCAGAAGGTGGCGTGTTCTGGGCTCGGTGTAACACGGCTTGATCTTCTACAGGAGGTGATAACACACGAACATGTGGTCGCCATGATGAAGGCTACCATCAGAGACACCCAGGACCTGCCCATGTTTGTGAGTTCTGATTGGCTAACAGGCTGTGGAGTCATCAGACCCAATGCTTTACAGTGAAGAGATTACAGCAGAGGGTTCTGGTTCTGGGAACAGCAGGGGAACGGGTTCCTGAATTCATGGTCAGTCTGTGACTCTAACCGACTGGAACCGTTTCTGAAAGGAATGGTTCTGCAGCAGTGGTGGAGATGATCCAAACCTTCAGTAAATGCTGTTGGTAAATCGGATCAGAACCCATTTTAGATTCGCTTTTGTTGAAGGATCCGGAACATTCTGCAGTAAATCCTGATTCTCAACCTCAGTTCTGGTTCTGAATGTTTTTTATGATTCTTTTCCCCTAGGAGACCAAGATGACCCGGTCCAGACTGAAGCAAGCTGTTCAGCAGGGACAGGTTGGTACTGGATCAGAACCAGCTGAGCAAAACCAGCTGAGCAGAACCAGCATGTTGATCTTTCTGTCTGTTTGTAGAGTCTCAACTGGACCCTGCCGGCTCCAAACCTGTCCAAGGTAAACCCAGCCTTCTCTCTACCTGTAAGTTGAAGCGGGCCGTGGTGCCGCTGGTGGTTTTCCTGTGGTTGGTTCGGGTCTTGGTGCTGCTGGAGCCGGGTTGGTGACCTCTCTGTTGTAGCTGCAGAGGAACAACCTGAGGTCTGATCTTTTATAACTTCTTATCGTTCTAATGAAAAGTATAATTTAGGAAAAGTTGGTATCACAGAGTGAGACAAAACATGATCAGTCTGTGAGAAGTTTTGATGCAGATTCAGGGGAAAAAAGAACTGATGAAGTTTTTTATGAAAACCTTGATGAGGATTTCCTGAAACTGTTCCAGAAACATCAGGGGCCTGTATCAAACCCTGCGCTGTTTTCACACTGAAACTTGGCGTAGGACAAATTTAGAAAAGTGCAGCGAACAAAAAAATCCAGATGTATGAAGCCGTGCTGCAATCAGACCTGCTCACCTTTCCTCTATAAATCCTGATTTGGGGGAAACGGAGCAGCTGCTGCTCCGCCTGTCGCCTCCATGAATACATATTAATGTAAATTAGTATAAATACCTGGAAGTCTGCCGGCACCTGAAGCAGTAACCATGGCAACCATCCTGGCTAACAGCAGTATAAGCATCTATAATAATAATAATA
>NW_006800661.1:116283-132060 GCF_000485575.1 Poecilia formosa | reverse complement strand
AGGAATTAATCTGCTCTGCTAGTGAAATGCTAAGAGCAAAAGAGACGCTTGCAGCCCGGCTTTTAAAGACAAACAAAACGTAAACAAGCAACGGGCGGGGCTAGTAAAGCATGGCGGGCCGCCAGGCTTATAATACACTGGGGGAAACCCTGAACAGCTTTACTCAACAGTCTGTTAGTTTGGGAGAAAAACTGTGAAAAGTTCTTTGCGTTTTGCTGGTTTGCTGCCATGATTCTAACACACCTGCATAGCTCCGCACAGCAGCAGCAGGTCTCCTTCACAGGTGGAAACCCAGCGTGAGCGTCGTAGCGCTCATGTTGCGTTTAAAGGTGGCTCGGAAAAACAGGTTACAACATGTTAGCAATGGATTAAACAGTTTTAACTGCTGATAAAAGTGACAGAGGACACAGATATGGGAAGTGTGGAAGCCTCTACTGTATCAAATTGACAGAGGAATAACAGAGTGCATACAGCGTTCATGTTTTTTTTTTGTTCGTTTTGTTTTTTTTCATCCAGATGGCGCCCCCCTGCAATGGCACGGCGCCCCCTTCCTAGGGGGCACGCCCCACAGTTTGGAAACCTTTGGTCTAAGATATTAAAAACCGACCTTACGTCATCAATAATATTCCTTCCAGCCATAAACCCATTCTGAGATTCCTCTACAACCAAGGACTTAATTGTTTTTTTTTGTTTGTTTTTTTTTTTTTTTTGCCAAACAGCTGGGTAAAAATTAATAATCCCTGTTAAGTAAAGAGATAGGATGCCAATTATC
Source organism: Poecilia formosa (assembly GCF_000485575.1). Taxonomy (NCBI): domain Eukaryota; kingdom Metazoa; phylum Chordata; class Actinopteri; order Cyprinodontiformes; family Poeciliidae; genus Poecilia; species Poecilia formosa. The sequence goes on along the minus strand of NW_006800661.1, from coordinate 131,288 downwards.
CAAAATTAATGCATCCTTCTGAGGGTTTGGGATTAGAGTAATTAAACTTTGAGATAATGGGGGAGTTTTTGATTACTAAAGCCTTCAATGAACACAGAATGTAAAAGTGGTATAAGATGTTCTTCTGAGAACATATAACATATAAGTCCATCTTTACCATGAGATTTATTTAAGACTCTTAATAGCTTCTTTAATTTCGTCAGGTGTAGGCCTGTCACGATAACAAATTTTGCTAATTGTCTAAAAAATTATTGCGATAAACGATAATATTGACTAAGAATGCATGTGATTTCCTGCCATAGATAGAAACACTATATTGTCAAAAGAACACATAACACTGGAACTGATAAACTAAAACAAAACAATCAAAAACAAAAATAAAATTGATTCTCAGTCTCCATTAAAAAAAAACTTACTTAAATAAAAACTAAACATAAAGCCTAAGTGGAAATAAATACTGCATTCAACTAAAAGAGTGCAGATTATAAAGTCTGTATACTGTACTGACCTTCAGTAATCACTAGAGAAGATGGGCACATCCGACTACCTAATGCAATAGTTCACACTACACGATTTTTTTGCCCCATTTTGCCCTTATGACAATCTTAGATCGTTGGCTGATCTAAGATTGTCGCTGGTGATTTCGTAACCGATCATCCTGTAGTGTGTGGTGTGTTACGGTAGATCGTCGTGGCCTCTCCGATCTAAATCGGGGGTTTTCCCCGACCGGGAGCTTAACGTTGAATGTGACAGGTAGCCAATCAGAACGCGCGGATTCTCTTCCGTGCTTTCTGAGGGGAAATTACGGAGGGGAATCCCAAACAGCTGACAACATTAATATTTATTCAGCATTTCGCGCAAAGAATGTAGAAATTACAAGGAGAGGAGTCGGAGCCAAATTTCTTCCGCAGTTGATAAACCCGGTAAGTTTTCAGCTGTTCTTCGTTAACGTGACATAGGTTATAATGGTTTTCATTCAGTCAGAACTTTACGCTGACTCTAGCCACATGCATCACAGGTAGATTCTAGTAAAGCATTGATTAATGCCTGATCTTAAAATTAGTTAATTGGACTTGTAGCCATTATCTTGTGCCCATGTGGCTGGACACCACACGGCACGATCAAACCCGATAGAACCGTTATATCTAGGATTTCTGTCGGCTAATGTGTCTCAGGTTTTGAAAATGGGCCGACAACTCGTGTAGTGTGCGCTGGACATTACACAAAGGAAATAGGAAGGAAGGGTCAGTAGAGAGCACCAGAGCTGAGCCTTTTTCATTCAGTGTCATCAACAGCAAGAAAAAAAGGTAGAAAGAGACGATAAGCCGATAATTAAAATGAGGTCGATAGGTTTAATTTATCGTGCGATTAATTGATATATCGTTTATCGCGACAGGCCTAGTCAGGTGTGATTGGAGAGTCACATAATATTTTGTTTTGGTCACCAATTGTTTCTGTTAGCAGAATCGCTTTTCGGCACAGCGTTCAACGTGACACCATGAGACTCACTCGGTTTGGCTTTCTGTTGTTCCCCCTTTGTTTGAAGGACTCACCCTTTATTGTACACGAGTGTATTCAATTAGACAAGTCACATGATGTGACACACAATAATCCAATAATGATAAAAACAACAACAAATGAGAGCACAAAACATTCATAATGTCAACAAGTTTCTGTGCCACTTAAGGAGTTAAAGAAATAATCAAGTTCCTCAGGAGAATGTCTAGACTCAATGATTTGTAAAAAGTTTGACATATTTTTGCAATAATTTTGGGGTCATCAATTTGAATTAAGTTTACCATTTTTTGTCTGTCATTGCTTTTCAAGTTTGAAGAAGTAGCTAGAATTTTGTTCCTCTCTTCTAACCATTTGGCCCATGAACGTATAAAAGCTCCTTTTGCTTTTTTAATATAAATTGGATCAAGTGAAGGTTTTGTAACTTGGCTCTCTGTTGTTCAGATAGATTTTCAGGAAGAGTAGAGGATAATGAAATCAACTCAGCAGTTGAGTTGATTTTTTCAAAGTCTCTTACAGAGTTTGATTGCAACAGAAATTGTCTTAAAATCTCGGTTTCTGATTTGACCACGGGCGGGCTTTCACGGACAGAAAAAAAAGCTGAGCTTCAGCAACTCACTGAGGCAATGAATATTTTAAATAACATTATTAGTGCTCTTACAGTAGTGTCAGCATTATCAGAAGTGTTAGAGGCCAACAGCCAGCACCAGAAGCTCCAATTGTCAATGCAGTAAAGCTAGCCTATGAGAGGCCCCATGGGCCAAAACTTACAAACCCTCTTACACCAGGGTTTCCCCCAGTATATTGTAAGCCTGCCATATAATATACCCCAGGGGACGTTAGCCATGCTTTACTAGCCCCCCCGCCAGGCTTGGCATTCCTTGTTTTTGTTTTCAGAAAAAAATAACTGGGATGGAGGGGTGGGGGAAGAATCGCTTGATTTATTTATATTTTTGCTATTTAAACTGGATTGCAAGCGTTTTTGTTGCTCTGACTGTTTCACTGGTGGAGCAGTTAATGCTTGCGGCCATGTGAAGATCTGAAAGACTCATCTGTAAAAGATGGGCAACAAAAACAGTTTCTGTGGCGTTATTTTTTTTAATGAGTTTTTACTCAAACATGAAGAAGAGGAGCTATAAGGCCACATTAGCAGCATTACATTAAATATCCCATTTGTTTTGCATCTCACCCTGAAGTGAGAGAAGTCACTGGTAACCTGCTCACTGTTCACTCTCTGCTTCATTAACCTAACGTTAAAGAGAAACAGGATCTGTGCTAATGGCCCAGATCTGGGCTGGAGGTTTGTGGCTGTGAATAGAAGTTACTGCAGAACCTCAAATGCTTAAGAAAGATTTGGCCCATAACATTTGGAGTTCACAAAATATCATAAATCAGCGAAAATACTGTACCAATAATTAGAACCGTCAAAATCCTCTTAGTGATAAAATTCTGACCTTATTCATTCACAAAAATACAAAGCATCTGTGGGGGCCCCCAAAGTGCCAGGGCCCTGAGTTGGAGCCCCAGTAAGCCCCTGCTGAAATCCGGGCTTGATGCTGTGCACATCGTGGTGATGCTCAGAGTGGCAGATTCATGGATTTCAGATTAAGAGCGATTTTTCTACTGCAGAAAAACACAGAAACTCCTATCAGTTTAAATTAATAACGATAAGTTTTCTGTCAGACCCACTGTGTTTAATCTTTGAGTGAGGTTTAATTTGTATTAATGCTTGAATATTAATGTTTACTAAATGCCCCCTCAAAACTATTGAGCAGGAATGAATCCAGGAAGTTTTTAAAAAGGGCTTAAAGGGGGCCAGTGATGATCCTGGGTTGTTGCAATAAAAATAATGGTTAAACTACAGTGTAAAATATGCAAATGATGGAGGTTACCACAGTCTGAGCCATTCGAGTAAATTGTATTACATGTTTTAAAAATGTTCTGTAAAAGTTTTCTGTATGTGTGAATGAATTTTTAATGCACTTTAGCAAGTCTAATAATTGTCTTGTTTTCACTGACAAGTGAAAGAGTTGCTTTGTGTAGCTACACAGGGACACTTGTAAAAAAAAAAAAAAAAAAAAGGAACACTATCAAGTGTCCCACCAAAGCCCTAGGGACTAAGAAAAAAAGCAGTTTCAGCAAGCAACTAAAGCTAATCTTGAAATTGTTGTGTGGCTCTTTACAGTGATGAGCTTTATTTAACCCTTAATGCTGAACTGGTTCGCCACCCCAGGACTAAGCCGATAGTCTCAATCTCCTCCAGAAGCTTTTCTTTGTAGTTTGGGATTAAAGTTAAAAAGTTAAGTTAAAGTTACAAAATCAGGTTTTCAAGAACAAAATGGAAAAAGGCAAGAGTGTTAATTTATAACCCAGTTTTTCTCCAAGAGAGGTGAGTAGACTGTGTGAGATGATCAACTATTTAGCATAATTAGCTTAGCTACAGACTACTGTTTGCCTCCATTTCACTAGCATTTAATGAATTAAGGAAAAACGAAATACCAACACCTTCATATATTTAACTTGTCCCTTGTACCTTTTACCACTTAACAGATGAGTGAGTCAGCAGAAGCTGTAACCCATGATGAGATGAGGCCTTTGATGAGGCACTTAGCGCTGAAGTGTGGGGGTGTGGAGTCATCCTGGCCTGGATCAGATGAGGCCTCTGATCCAGTAGGTGCAGCAGAGTTGGGGAGGGGTGTGGAGTCGGTGCTCGCAGCTCCGTGCAGCTCCACGTTGGTTCAAACTGTGAATGCTTAGTTTAGTTAGTATAGCTAAGCTACTAATGATGGCAGATAAACAGTTTTCCTGTAACAATAAGTTGCTTCACCACCATTAGCACATTTAGCAGTGAGTGAATGAAGTTGATTGACAGCACCAAGACCCTCCTCCTGGTTCTGATTGGTTGTTTTTGCATTATTTTAGCCCTCAACAGCATTGCTGTTGAGGGCTAAAGGAAAACGATTGATTGTTTTCACAGATTATCTGTCTCAAACTGTCAGGACATGGTGACAGTTTTAAGAAATATGGAGAAAACATATTTCTTATTAAAGTTATGTACTGCAGCCTGAATAAAATGCAACTACATAACATTTTTGAGAAGTCTGGATTGCTTTGTGTATTTTGCACATTGCTTTTGACTGTTGTTCGTGGAGAGACTTTTCAGTATCTAAAACTAATTAAAAAAAAAATGTAAGCAACCTACTTACATACTGGATGTGGACTGTTGGATGTTAAATTCATGAGCAGTAAATATTGTGCTAATTGTCAGTATTGAACCAAAGAAAGCAAGGCAGATGCAAACCTTTAAAATTGTGATGCTTTTTATGGTTAAATAGACAAAAAAAAAAAAAAACAGCAGCTGCACATGGGGGGCCCAAACAAATTTTTTGTCAGGGGGCCCAAGATTCCTGGCGGCACCCCTGGGAGTAAGTACTAGATGACCTTCAGTTTTGCATTTTGTTGTAAAGGTTGAAGACATTGCAAAGATGTTTGTTCTGACAGGAGTAGCATAAAGTTGGAGGAAAGTTCCAAACAACGTCTAAAGACTAGCCGCCATCTTGGCTCTGCTGCTTCCCACTTGATCTGTTTTGATCCTGGCCAGTTTCGTCATCAGCAAGCATTGCCGCAATTAGCCAGTAGGCTACAGATCTCTATCGTAGGCCAAATTGCTATCGTTTCTACTGTGTAATGCATACATCGTGCATCCCTGGAGAGAGGTTTTAAAGGCTCAAAGGAGCCTTTAAAGAAAAGCTCCTTTGGAAAGAAAATTTTACTTGGGACAGATATCCGAGATGAAACAAAGGTGAGGATCAGGGCAGCAAAATCAACACATGGTGCACCAAAGGAATTGCTTCTGTTTGACTTGCATTAATGTTCAAAATAACTTGGAGCCATCCATGCTTTAAAATCAGTGAGAGAATCGGGGAGAGAGGTTTAACCAAAGATGCATTGTCATCCACAGCAGATGAAATAGACACCACTTTGTAAAATTCAGCTTGATTTAAAGCAGAACTCACAGTAAACTCCAGGGGGATCTGCCACAGGAATCAGGTAAAATATGTTACACCATTTAATTTGATAAGAAAATAAATGTCCAACCACTCAATATGAAATTTGTTGACTTTTAACAATGATTTATTACAAAAACCACAAACAAAAAAAATAGTTATTCTGACAAATGGATCAGTAACCAGCAATCCTTCAAAAATAATGTTAGGTTAGATTAAGTCACTCAGTTCATGTCAGTAAAAAAACCAAATAATTAAATGTCCAAAAATTCCCACTCCTTTTTAATGAGAATAATGTCTGTAAAAGAATTCCATATCCTCAAAAAAAAAAAAAAAAGCAGTCCTGGAAGTATTTCTCCATTTTAATCCAAAGTCCTATTCCAAAATGAAAAATCCAAAACATCAAACCCTCCCTCCCACCCCCCCAAAAAAAAACATGAGGGGGGAAAAAAAAAAAAAAAAAAAAAAAAAAGACTGGTACCACCAAAAAGTCCCAAAAAGAAAAGTAAAGTTCAGATCTCACCGGGAGTGTCTCTTTCCCCCCACCCCCGGTGGCGTCCTCTTGCACATAGCGGCGTTTCCTGGGTGCAAGCTCCAATCCAGCTTCTAAAACGCACGATCTGCAGCGCTGGGGTGAACTTTGATTGCCGTTTTATCTCTTTTCTTTGATTTGTTACTTGTTTTAAACATTCAGTCAAATCAAGTCTCCTGCTGCACAGATCTGACGGTGTGCTTCTTCCTCTCTGGTTGCGCTGATGCACACGCCCCTTTTTATTCACCAATTTCAGCCTTACCTAAAACCAGCATCACCCTGACCAAAGTCAGTTTTAAAAGTGGAAATTTGGAATAATTTTACAATGAAATAACAGCAACTGTTATATGTAGGGCTGCACAGTGGCACAGTTGGTAGAGCTGTTGCCTTGCTCCTGCATGGAGTTTGCATGTTCTCCCTGTGCATGTGTGGGTTTTCTCCGGGTACTCCGGTTTCCTCCCACAGTCCACAAACATGACTGTCAGGTTAATTGGCCTCTCTAAATTGCCCCTAGGTGTGAGTGTGTGTGCATGGTTGTGTGTCTCTGTGTTGCCCTGCACCAGACTGGCGACCTGTCCAGGGTGACCCCGCCTCTCGCCTGGAACGTTAGCTGGAGAGGCACCAGCACCCCTCCCGACCCCACTAAGGGACAAGGGTGTAAAGAAAATGGATGGATGTTATATGTAGCACTATTTAATGTACTAAGGGACTAGATGGGATATGCAAGACTAAATTCGTCTACTGGAGCTGTTGTCAGTAATCAATAAAAACAATGCAAAAGAATAACTGCTTTAAATGCCATGCATTTTAAAGAGAAAATTAAAGTGAACGCCACAAGACAAAACATACATAGAACCCAGAATAAAAAATATACACAGTACTGCAATAGATCTTCCATACATTTGTGCACAACAGTCTTAAATTTCCCCGCTGGTCAGCACAGTGTCTGCCCGACACACATTTGAAAAGTCCATATTTGAATTGTCCAGATATTTAAGTTGACAATTTCCAAGCGCAAGTCGTTTCAGATGAAGAGATGAATCGTGGATTGTGTGTCTGTATGGTGAGATGGAGGGGGAAATGATACAGACCATAAGGCTCCTACTAGACCAGTATGGAGTGAATTTCAGGTTCTCCTGGCCCCAGCCAGTTCTCAGAAGCTCGCCATCCTTTAACCCCAATCAAGAGGGTCACCTGGCCTGTATTAAAATAAACAGGACCAGTAAATTACCAGACTGCTAATTAACTAGACTTTTTTCAGTTACATACAGAAATAAATGCAATTATATCCAAAATCTAAACTTTCAGACAATAAAGATAACATTTATCTCATTATCTTAAACACATGTTGAATTTAAGAAGGTTGATCATATAACAATTAATGATCACACAATTAGCATTGGCTACCACCACCAACATGCTAAACAAACAAACATTGTGTTCACTACTCACCAATTCCATTTATAGTTCAGTGCATGACAGCTTCATGGCTCCAAGCTCACTGGATGTTCAGATCTACATGATTTGTAGATTGTAAGTTTTCAAAAAGTGCATAACAAACAAAGAGATGAACTGATTGTTTGGAAGCACCAACCTGTAGCTCCTTTGTCTCCAGCTCTCCCCCTCACACCTGACTGGGAAAGCTGGAGCAGGCCTGAATAACTACCTCAGGTGCATTAATTGGCTGAACGCACTGTGTGACTGACTGTCACTCTAATCAATAGAGCAGCAAAGGCGGGATTAAGGGCAGTTTTTTTACCCTGGGTTACATATACAAACCAGATGATAAGTTTCTTCAATGTATTTATTCAGAAAAAAACAACAACCAAAAAACAAACATAGTGGTTATGTTACAACTTTACCCAACAAACTTTGTCAAATATGATTGTAATCACTGAAGCCAAGCCAGCATGCAGTGCTCTAGTCCAGTGATGAAAACATTGCGATCCACTGTGTAAAATGCAGCTTCGAGTTCCAACTGCACAAGCAATACATGATTTTTGCAATCTTTGCTTAGAAAATATCATTAACATATTAACATAATATTTCCGTGCTGTAAAATGACTTAAAGCCAAACTGAAGGACTTCTAAAACCAAAAGTTTTTGAGATATTCCATCAGCTGAATTTGAACTGCAACAGGAATTTGTTTGGCTATTTTACTGAATCCCTTTCAAGGTTTCCAGAAAACCCAGAAGTAAAATGATGGAATTGTTTTTTGTTGTTTTGGAATTCATGAGTGCCTAATATCTCAAATATCAAATTGATCAATGATTTGAAACTAGAGCGAACTAGATTTTAGTGTAGAAGCTCTTTTGTTTTTAGAAAATAAAAAGGTAGATTCAGGTTTTTATCTAAATCTGAGAATAAGGGAAAAATTCCAAAGTTTTCCATACATATCTCATTAATCCCAAGTGTGTAAATTTAAAACCCACTAACAAGTTCTGTGGCTGAAGGAAGCTGAAGGCCCAGAGGTCAGCATCAGAGTCAGGTCCAGGCTGGAGACTGGAGGTGTCCTTCAGAGATTCAGGTCACAGCATGCAGAGGCTGCAGAGAGGGATTTGCCTGGCACCACCTTCTGGTCAAGCAAACAGGAGAGTTGTGGACACAGGAGCTTCCCACAAAAGATTCTGCTGGAAGCTAAAAGGAACTGCATATTAGGTGTGCAGCAGAGCAGGGCATCAATGCTTTAAACATAGAGGCTCTGCACAGGGATTCTGGTCTGAGTCTCTGTGTTCAGATACTCAGAACACATTTTTTTATATTTCTCTGTAATTCCTTCTCATGTGTTAGTCGTGCATAATAATTCTTAAAACTTAGCTTAGGACACAATAAGCAAGAGTTCACTCAGTTCTGTTAAGTTGGGACCTTTTGGTTAGATTTGGGTGTTGCATTTTAGTACTTCCCTCCAGAGGAGTGATACCTCTGATAGAAAGGATTTTTGGATGTAATGCAAGTCTTTTTGTAGTTGGATTTTGCTTTAGAGATCTGAACCTGTAACTGTTTTCTGCTTTTATTAAATTTTCCTTCATTTTTTTTCTTTTCAAATTAAACCCTTGTGTCTAGGAGGTCAAGCAATCAGGGGAGTTATTAAGTGTCCTTCAATTTTCAAGTCTGGTTCCTGACTGAAAGCATGTGTTGAGATTTTAACTCCCATTCCAGTTTCCAGAAGCAAGAGAATGTCTCTGGGACAGGGCTGTTTTGGTTTACCTGAGCAACATAAGAGGTTAAGTTGACATAAAACTGATCATTATCACTGATCAGTTTTATGTCAAGTTACAAACAACTCAGACTTTAAAAGTTGTTAAAGTTGTCTACAATCTTTTCCCCATCTGATTATTGCTTCGTCTTTGTGATGCAGGTATGACCCTGGCCTGATCCCCAAACCCCCAGCAGATTTTGGAACGTCTCAGCTCCACTACTTCGAGGACTGGGGTGTGGTGACGTATGGCGGTGCTTTGCCTTCTGGCACCAACAGCTCCTTTCTGTCCTTCAAGTCTGGGAAACTAGGGGGACGTGCCATCTTTGACATCGTTCACAATAACAAGTACAAAGAGTGGATCAAAGGCTGGAGGAACTTCAACGCTGGTCATGAGCACCCAGATCAGAACTCTTTCACCTTTGCACCCAACGGTGTCCCGTTCATCACAGAGGCACTGTATGGACCCAAGTACACTTTGTTAAACAATGTGGCATTGTTTGGCTCAACCCTATCTGGGAGCTGCTTTAAACCTTGGGCTGGACAAGTAACAGAAGCCTGTGACTCTAAGTGGTTAAAGTACAAGGTGGGCCTTGCAGCCGATGCCCAGGGCAGAGTGGAAGCTGCTATAAAGAGAGAGGGAATGGTCTTCATTCGTGGCGAAGGACATTCGGCTTATAACCCAGAACTGAAAATCAGGAACTTCCAGAGGAACTTGCTGCTTCTTCACCCACAGCTTCTGCTCATGGTTGACCACATCCACCTGGACCCAGGGAGCCCAACCAGGGCCATGAGTGCTTTCTTTCATAACACAGAGCTCCCATTTCAGAGTACAAAAGTAGATGGTGTTCATGGAGCATTTGTAACACATGGGAAGGAGAACTATAAGATGTTTTGGATGGATGACACAAACTCCAGTAACAAAGGGATGGTGGGTTACTGGAGTTACCCTCGAGGGTATCCGTATAATGGCTCCAATTATGTGAATGTAACAATGCCCCTGAGGTACCCGCACACAAGGGTGGCCTATATTTTCTTTGGACCAGGCTTGGATGTACAGAGCTTCAGCTTACGTGGGCATGATCAGCAGGTGGATATTTACCTATCCACCAAAGACCATACCTACACCATCTACCTTCTGACAGGGGAGGTCACCAGCAAGCCTGTGTTCGCCATAGTGCTGCTGGACCACAAAAGGATTGTGTTTGAGAGAGCAGCAGCTGTTGTAGACAGCTTCCCTGTGGAAGTTGAAGAATACGCCAATGTGATGGAGGACAATCTCCAGCATGTCAAACCTGTCTTCCAGCAGATGGAAAGACACATCCTGGGAAGAGTCCTCAACACTGCCAGCTTCCGTAGGACCGCTGAGCACCTCCTCCAATTCTCTGACAAGAAGAAGACAGAGGAGGTCATTAAGAAGATGTTTGCTATGTCCAAGAAACAGAACAAGGGTAAGGGGGGAAAGAGGTTAAACCTTGGAGAGAAGCTGTCTGAGAATCTGCCTGACATTTTTGCACAAATTGAGGTCAGCGAAAAGAATGAGAGACAGAGAATATCAAAACATACATATGAGGACAGTCCAGAGGAAGGGGATGCAGACTCAAGGGCCTTTGTGGATTATCCAGCTGGTCACAGGAACAGGAAGGGGGGCTTAGTTAAAGGCCGCAGGTTTAAGGAGGTTCACATTGTGGCCACAGCAAGGAGTGAGGGGGTCTCTGGTAACCCCTCCTACATTAGACTGTTCTTGCTTATGAACACCACTACCTTCTTCCTACTGCTGGCTGTTCTGCTTACTCGATTTCAGAGGGGGCGGAGCCTCCACACACAGAGGTGCTTTTACACCATTGTTTTGATTGACTGCTTCATCCTGCTGTACCTTTACTCATCGTGTTCTCACACACAGTGCTGACACCCTGAACCCCTCCGCATGACAGGATGTCCTGTCTGTTCAGGGTGAACTGAAAACACACTCCTCTTTGTACCAGATCTGATAGCAAATCATTAAGGCCACTGTTTAGGAAAGTTAAAAAAGTTTTTTAAAAAGTTAATTTGTAATTGTCCAGGAAAACAACCAAAATGACATAAAAAGACAAAGAGCACTAAATGTATGGATGTAGTACATTCTTGGTCCACTCAAATTTTAATTATACATTTTCTTCTTGATTTCCACCTTCTGAATATCATTATTTCTTCTAGGAATGTCTTATAATTCTCTTTTTAATAAAACTAGTAAGCTTTTAACATTTCTTGCTTTCTTTTATCAAGTTAAGATACATTTGGGCTTCAACACAGGGCCTGACGTTAGCCACAGATGTTTGGGGGAAGTCAGCAGAAATGTTAACTCATGGCATCATCTTGAACTGACACTCTATGCAGGAATTTATAAGCATTCAGTGGTCAGTCACCCAATCAGCCTTCCATTCACCACAGCAACAAAGAGCTGCATATGGATTTAAACTTCAGTTGTATTTTTAGCAAAACTACACTTTGGTTAAATTAAAGTGGCTGCAATTTCTGCTTTGGTTTTAACCTGACAACAAATGAGTGAAATCAGGACTACATTGTATTTTTTGCAAATGAGTCTTCCAGTTGTGAAACTACATAACACCACTGGATGGAAGCGGCTGAAAAATCTGTCTTTTTCAAATAATTCTCTAGATACTGTAAAGGTCTGTGTATGTTATTTTTCCATTTCATTAATTCATTCAAAGTGGTAAGATACATTAATTGACATGATTGCAGTGGATACCCAAAATATTCACAGTTCTATATTTGCAGTTTCACCTATTTGCAGATTTTCCTTTGGAACAAATTATTAGAGTAAATTATTTGAGTAAAATATTTGGATATCTAAAATATCCAAAGTAAAATGCAGCTTTATAAGCTGAAATGGCCACATGCAAAATTACTTCACATAATATTGGCTGATGCTTGGAAAGCAGGCAATCCAGGACCGCCATTTGTTTTCCTTGACACTGATTGGCTGTACCCCCAAGAATAAAAGGTTGTTTGCTTTTTGGGATAGACAACAGCACAAGCTGCATAAAGTGATTTACAGGGAAAAACAACCAAAACATTAAAAGACATAAAATACAAAATGATCACAAATCAAACATCAGTCAGTTTAATACCCTAATAAAATGTTTTCTCTAACAAAGACACCTTACCAGTATGGAATTTTACTGGTAAGGTAAAAGGACGTAATTAAAATAAAGCCATTTGGGTCAAAAGACTGTTCAAAAAAATGGTCTTGATAAACAAGCGGAAATCAGGAAGGCATTAGATCAGGGGTGGGCAGCTCCAGGCCTGGGGGGCCGGTCTCCTGCAACTTTTAGGTGTGTCTCAATTTCAACACACCTGAGTCAAATAATGAGGTCGTTAGCAGGACTCTGGAGAACCTGACTGCATTTAGGAGGTGATTCAGCTGTTGGATTTAAGCCTGTTGGACCAGGGAGACGACTAAGAGCTGCAGGAAAAAGGAAGGAAAAAACAATTTCAGAGAACAAGGATTTGTTACAGCAAATGGGAGATAAAAATGATCAATTGAATGTCATTTACAATAACAGAAGAGCACTTAAAAATATAGGTTATCAGCTCCAAGTAAGATCAAATTTATGTCTTTTGTTAATACTCGGTGGTGATTTTTTTTTAATCTTCACAATTTTACTTTAACATTGAATTAAAAATTATAGTGCTGCACTTTTAGCTGCTGTATATGATCACACTTTCCATCTGCCAGGGATCTGCAACCTGGATCTCTGGAGACGCAACTGGCTCTTTAGCTCTCTTGAAATATCAAATGATGAAATATTGCTGTTTTGTTTTTGTTTTGTTTCATTCTTTTTCAAGTGTTGTCATGGAAAAACACTGACTACCCTGGCCCCTGTGGTAACTCAGAACCAGCCTCCAAACCTAACTCCTTATTTGTATAAATATTTTGATAATACTCTGTAAAATACCAGATTGTTCACATAACTTTTATACTTTTAGTTGTCTGAGGATGTCATGATTTGTGGTTTAGTGAGGGAGAACGCAGAGAGGATCCAGGATGAAGATGATGATGATGAAGAATTAATGACAGATATACAGCTCAACAGTCCGGACTAGTAGGCAGCACAGGGAGCTAAGGCTAAAATTAACACTGGAAGCTCCTGACTTAAATGACTGTAACCGAGAGCTGAAGCCGCCACAGGACTTCACAGTTCTATTGTGGCCGACTGACTAACTAGACAGACTGCGTTAACTGACAACTTGCATCTGACGAGTAACAAACAACAAGGATCCGACGAAGGACAGAGACAACAGGTGGGGTTAAATGCACAGGGAAGGTAATCGGGGAACAAGACACAGCTGGGAGAAAACAGAGAACACAGAGACTCAACAGGGGAAACGGAACTAAATAAACACAGAAAAACCTCAAAAATAACTACACAGAAAACACATATTGTCACAGTGGATACATTTTGAATATTAAATCAGGTGTTATGATCAGTTACTCAGTGGTTTACCAAATGCTTTTTACACTTGCTTAATTAAACATATTTATATACTACTCTGACTGGAGTACAGTTTTGAGGTACTGCTCGTTACCTCAAAACTGCTCGTTCATGCGTACAAGCAGTCGTACGCATGAACGACTGCTCTATGGATCACTTTTTAAAGACAAAAAACACTGCCATAAAATATTATCCATTACCATAGCAGACGTCCCACCCCATGAGTAGGATGATGCGCCGTGGTGGGCGTCCCTTATTTTGATTTCTGAAAGGTGGCAACCCTAAGCAGAAATGAGATGGAATGGATGATATCAAGATCATCAAGAATGAAAAGAGCACTTGGGAAGAGACAAGAAAGGGCAAGAAGTTGGTCAGAAGAAAGTGAGGCAAGAGCAGAAGTTGGCAAAAAGACCAAAAACAAACGGGCGAGTTCACGAGTACAGGATGATTTTGGCATAGGAGTGGAATTTAAAGTCATGATGGAATTCAAGAGAGATGGGAGATCTATTCAACCGGTAAAGTTGACCAAAGCAAATGGAGGAAGAAATAGGGAGAATTAAAATGGCTAGAATTATGAATAACAGAAGAGTGTTGAATCATGCCGTCAGTGACCACAACAACAGAAAATAATCAAAATGAAAACCCTGATGGGGGGGGGAGGATTAAAACATATATTCCAGGATCTTTACCAAAGTTGAGTCATTTCAGGAGTTTCACTTGAAATGACAATGCAGGATGTAAAAAAAGAAATCAAAGAGGGAAAAGATGCCACCAGGATTAAAAGTAAAAGAGACGGGGAACTTAAAGGCACTATGGCAGTGATTCTACAATTTGAATATATTAAGCCAGAAAATATCCAGTTGTGAAACATGAACTACAGAGTTAGAGAGTATATCCCTAAACCCCTCAGATGTCTTACTTGCCAAAGAATGGGACACACTGCTAAAGAAAGTTAGGTGTCCAAGATGTGGAGGTCCACATAAATTTGGAAAATGTGATAAAATAGCTAAAATCAAATGTAACTGCGGAGGAGAACACAGTGCAGCATATGGTGGATGTAAAGTGCAAATGGAAGCCAGAAAAGCTCAAAGAATCAAAATAACAGAGTTTCATATGCTGAAGCTTTAAAAAGAATAAGGAAAGAGTGCAAGAGGAATGAGGTTGGGAGAAACGGGTCAAAGAAACACAACTTGGAATTCAAACCAAGGGCAGAATTATCCGAGACAAATCTTGGTTCCAACAACAAATATGCAAAATA